>NW_011889143.1:159117-160766 GCF_000151845.1 Pteropus vampyrus
ATAATTATAAGTATACTTTTACTCAGATTTAAGAAAAGGAAAAGAAACTGAAGAAAATTTCACTTTCAACACATCTTTCTTTATTATAAGATAGTATTTCTTAAAATACCTCTCAAAGAGTAATAAAATATTTCATAACAACCATGATAAAATTGGAGTCATTATTAGTTTTAACTAAATGATTCCTTTTTGTATAGTATTAATTGACTGCTCACTGTGAAAGATGAGGGCATTAGCTCTCTCATTTTTTCTCATCTCCCTGGCTCCTCACCTCACAGTTTTTGTGAGTTACATCATTAATTTGACATTGTCAGGGTTTCTGATATGTATATCCTATTTCATGACAATAATTTCCACATTTTCTTTTATTATTAGTTCTATGTCTCAATGGATTCAAATGTAACTGATCCCTCCTCTCCAGCTTCTCCATTTCTAAGGTCTTTAATGTGAATCATCTCTTAATTAACTACAGTTTTCTTCATAAAACTGAGTTTTTGTTTTCTTGCTTGTTTTAAAGATGGGCTTTTGGATCCTGTATTCTTAGTTCTTTCCATTTTTGAGACTGTCTGCTTGCTGTCCTTATGTTCGAATCATATTTTTTTATATAATATTCTCTAGTCTCATCTTCTTTTCCCTTGAGAATTTAGAGGTATATTTTCATGATCTTTAGAAAACATAGAAGTCAATCAGATTTATTGTCCTCATAGGTGATTTGCTTTTCTAGCCTAGATACCTAAAGAATTTTTTTCTATAAATTCAATAACTGAACCAAGCTGAGTCATCAAGTATCTTGTATGACAATTTTATTCAACAGTCTGTGTTTCAGTCTGCAGATCTGAAATTTTTTTTGTATGTTCACTTATTTATTGTCTGTTTTCCTTAGGAGAAGGTAAACTTCATGAGTTCAAGGACTTTAACCTCCTAGTCCTAAGCCTCTAGATTGGGGCCTGTCATATTGTAGATAATTAATAGATAGTTATCGAATGAGTGTTGTTAAACTAATGATTTTCTCATTTCAGGTAACTTCTCGAAATACATTTTTTTTTCATTATTTATAAATCTCAGTTTGCATTCAGTTATAGGAACACAATATATGACTCTATTATTTGTAGACTAATGTTTTATGTTTTCATTTTTTTGAAAGTTTTCATCATGTAAAATGTATTTGGAATAAAGAAAGGAATAGAGAGCCACATTTGCATTTTCACAAATAGCTAGCCATTGATCCAGAGCAATCTATTAAGTAATCATTCCTACTTCTTCTTACATTTAATGCCACTTTAAAAAATAAGCAACTCCCACGTGTATTTAGATCAATTTCTGAACTCCCCATCTTTTTCTGTTAAATTGACTATTTTCTCCCATATTGAAGTCCAAGTCATTTTTATATGTTGTTTCTGCCTTCTATATCTATTGGCTCCTTTCTTAGCACTCTAATCACTTTCTCTTTCTCACCTGCATTCACTAGGATTATCTCAAGCCTTTCCTCTATAACACTGATATTATTTCAACCATGTCTATTCTGATCTTCTACTGGATCCAGGTTCTTATTAAATTGTTCTAATATGTGAAATGCTTATGGGAAATTTTCTTCCATTCCTCCAATTGTTTACATCTAAATTGAAAGTTTTGTTTTCCACATGCTAACT
>NW_011889143.1:160816-166118 GCF_000151845.1 Pteropus vampyrus
TCAATTTCTGAACTCCCCATCTTTTTCTGTTAAATTGACTATTTTCTCCCATATTGAAGTCCAAGTCATTTTTATATGTTGTTTCTGCCTTCTATATCTATTGGCTCCTTTCTTACCACTCTAATCACTTTCTCTTTCTCACCTGCATTCACTAGGATTATCTCAAGCCTTTCCTCTATAACACTGATATTATTTCAACCATGTCTATTCTGATCTTCTACTGGATCCAGGTTCTTATTAAATTGTTCTAATATGTGAAATGCTTATGGGAAATTTTCTTCCATTCCTCCAATTGTTTACATCTAAATTGAAAGTTTTGTTTTCCACATGCTAACTCTTTTTTTTTTTTTTTTTTTAACAGAAGAGTTCCTATTACGGTCTGTTGACATAGTTGTCCTGTGATTTCTTTTCATCTTGTTTATGCATAGATGGCTCTATTTAGAATTGTAGTTTTATTTTCATATAGTATTAAGGTTAAGCTTTTTTATTTCTTTCCTGCAGTAGCTAGACCTGCATTGATGTCCTCTCAAGCATCAGTTTGAGGGGTGGGTTTTTGTGCTTTACCCATTTTTCTATATAGAGGACGTGGAGAGAGTGAGGAATGCAGCTAAGGCAAAATTGGCATGGTCCTCGGTGGAATCACTTTTGTTGTTTTTTGTTTGTTTGTTTAATATTTAATAGGATTCACTCTACCTAGTGAGGTATAGCATATTCTTACAGTTAGCTATTTTGAGGTTCTAATCTTATGCCCAATTCAGGATGTAGTTCCAGAGTCTTTGTTTCTATCACTTAGCTGTTTTTCACTTCTCCCATTTTTCCTGTTTCTCCCCAGCAGACATTTTCACTATATCCTACTAAAAAAAAAAATGAATAGATAAGGATAACTTCCTAGTAATCTTTTCTCCAAATTTTGGGGTATTGAGGAGAAGCTTTAGAATTTTTTTGACTCATCAGGAAAGCTGGGGTAGAGAGTGAGAGCATGTTAGAAGCCATGCCCCCGACACCGAACTATGAATCTTCAGTTTCTTTATTTGGTAAACAGTTGTTAAAATATATGGCTTAAAGTTGTAGACACTCTTGGTTTAGTTGATACTGTTTTTCCACAAGTATTTATAATCATTTTTATTAGTTTGCTTCTTAATGGAGGAGGAGGGTTCTATGATGCATTATCATTTACCCATTTTCACCTGGAAACCCACGAAGAACTTCAAAATTCCTGAATAATTACACCTTCTAAAAGTAGAACACAATGTTTATTTTCTAATTGAATTATTTAATTAAAATGTATTAATGGACATCATTGGGCTCTGCAATAGTTAACAAAAATCTTAAAATCCTAGCCACTGTATTAAACAAAACCTAGTACAGGAAAATTTTGACTTGAATAGAAATCCACTGGCAACATTATCCACAAACATAGATGTAAATCAATCTATTCAATAGGGAAGAAAGGGATCATTGTTACTGAACAGTTAAGACTACTTAAAATATTTGTTGGAGAAAGATTAATATTTTATTCTAACCTGCAGCTTTCTCAGCAACCATTCTTACCAAACTTATAAAATAAAATTAATAGAAAATTAAAATGAATACTCCATTCAGGATATTGAAATATCTAAGTTTATTTAGAATAGATTGATAAATAAAAGTGTTTTACCGTTTTACTATTTTTGTTTAATTTTGGTAATTTCTGATATGCGAAATCACAAGTGACCAATTGTTTCTCAATTTTTCAATATATCCTATACAAGTCCAGAGACATGCTCGACTTACACTGCTTTCTGAAAAATGCTATTTGAACTACTTGTATATACATGAAAGAAGTGTGGAGTATGTAAATTCCATGTTAAGACTGGTCGTGTTAAGATATTTTAACTCCTTAACTCTCTTATATCATTTATTCATGAAATGCATAGACATATTTTTGTGTTTAGGCTGCTACTAGATTCCTGGCTGCCCTGCTCTGTCTTTTAAGCTGTACCTACATTCAGGAACAATTCAATTGATTAGTTGATCATATCTAGAAAACAAACAATATAAAATCCGAATATTTCAGAGCTTTCAGGGTCTCTAGAAATCAACTAACCCCATTCACCCTGTCAACGATGAGGAACCAGAAGCCAAAGGTAGGAAAGGTGATAGTTCAGCAATTACACAGTGCAAGAGATCCAGGATCAGATTCAAGAACTTTTGATTCCCAGACTTTACATTCTTCCCCTATGTCTGACTACCTTCTAAATTTTATTAATATTTTTCTAGTTTATTTGTGTCTTTATTTAAACTAAATTACAAAATATTTTCTAGAATTAAATTAACTGCACAACGATTTTGGCATCATGTGGACAAAGAGTCATTATTTAGCAAATATTTAGAATCTATGAGGTTTGTCTGTAGAATCCTCTCCCCACAGGCCATGGGCCTTTTACTCTCTGCTCGTCCCTCTCTACTGGCTTTTAATCTTTTAGGGACAACACAGATTTGCTTTCAGCAGGCTTTTTAATAGCCCCAATAAAGTTTTACAGATGACAGCTCCTAAGATATTTGCTTTTTAACAGATGCCAGGCATGCCACTCACTCTCACAGAGGTTTCTCTGTGGCACCTTATCCCTCGATCTCACATCTACCAACCCCTACAACATCCAGAACATTATTTACTTTTCCCATCAATGGCAACAACCTAGTACTTATTTTTCCCATCCACCTATCGGTAAACGTTGATTGTGTGCTTGCCCTGTACCATGCATAGTACAAGTTACTAGAAAGAGGAAGAGAAACAAGGTCCAATTCCTGTCCTCAAAGGATTCACTGTCTAGGTCTCTAACAATAAAAATACTGTCTGTAACAAAAATAAATAAATGAAAACAGCACTTCATCTCTAAAAGTTTTTCATCTCCTGATTTTAAACTAAATTTAACATTAGGACCTTTATTCAGTTTTCTAGGATCAAAAGTGTTACTTGACAATATAATTGCTCTGTAAATTGAAGAGCAATATTTAACTCCATGACCTCATTAAAGCTACTGTGATTTCTATAAATAAAAGTCCTTGGATGGTTCAGTATGAAACTGACATTGGCACCATTCATTTTTTAAAAGTCAATTATTGGGACAATTGTGTCTGCTACAAAGATAAATTGATTTGTCCATTTCCCCTTTGAGAGGAAAACAGGATACACAAAGTACACCATCCTAGCTATTTTTCATAATGAATACCTATGGTTAAGGAAATAATTTAAGGGAAACTAAAATGTCATCTAAATATTCTTCTCCTCTCATCAAGATATTATCCAGCATATTATTTCTCACTGCCAGAAGGATAAACATAAAGAGTCACGTTTGCAAATAGCTAGCTAATTTCAAGAAACATCAATTTTCATGTGAGAAATGAGTGTAGTAATTGTTTGGGTGTATGAAAAAATATGCATGAAAATGTAGATACACATTTGTGGTGTGGATTTAAGGTGGATGCTAGAAAATTTAGTAAAATCTTCTACATTTCTATTAACCATTTGAAAATGTATAGACCTATTCTCCACAAAGAAACATCTACACTAAGATAGGGCTGAGATTTTATATATTAACTTGTAAACATGTAAAGAATTTTTACTTTGTTTCAAAATTCATTTGCAAACTAGTGAAGAATAGTAAAGAATATTTATGGACGTGTAGGTACAAGTAGATGACTGTACACAGAATAGTGAAAAGTCCAGAAATACTGTGATATGAACAGCCATGGAGGTAATGTGAGATATGCAGAGGAGAAAAGACTTGGCACAGACACACAGTTTGCTTCTAATGCAGTCATCCCTCCTTATCCACTGTTTCACTTTCTGCAATTTCAGTTACCCAAGGTCAACTGTGGTCTGAACATGTTAAATGAAAAATTTCAGAAATACAAAAAAATCATGTTTTAAATTGTGTACCATTCTGAGTAGTGTGATGAAATCTCACACAGTCCCACTCTGTCCCACCCAGGACATGAACCATCCCTTTGTCCAGCATCTCCACCCTGTACCTGCTCCCTTCTCATTAGTCGCTTAGTAGTCATCTTAGTTATCAGATCATCTGTAGTGGTATCACAGTGCTTGTGTTCAAGTAATTCCTATTTTACTTGACCCTAAAGCACAAGAGTGTAGCGAAGCTGACAAATTTGGATATGTCAAAGAGAAGCCACAAAGTGCTTCCTGTAAGTGAGAAGGTGAAGGTTCTCAGCTTAATAAGGAGAAAAAATCGTATGTGACAGTTGTTAAGATTTGGGGTAAGAATGCATCTTCTGTCTATTAAATTGTGAAATTGGAAAAATAAATTTATGCTAGTTTGCTGAGAGAGAGACAGACAGACCAACAAACAGACAGACAGAAAGACAGAGAGCACATACACATAGCTTTTACTTCAGTATATTGTTATAATTGTTCTACTTTATTATTAGTTATTGGTGTTAATCTCTTCTGTGCCTAATTTATAAATTAAGCTTTATCACAGGTATGCATGTATAGGAGAAAACATAGTATATATAGGGTTCGGTACTATCCGCGGTTCCAGGCATCGTATCCCCTGCAGATAAGGAGGAACTATTGTATCTGAAAGCGTGATTAAGACAACAAGCAGTTTACTGATTCTGCATAGGTTCTCAGGGGTAGAACAGGTCAAAGAAGTGTTGTTACAGAGATCAGAGCATAATTAGATAAAAGGAAGGGTCGAAGAACTTTCTACCAATTAGAGTTGTCTGAAAATGGAATAGGCTGAATTATAAAGTAATTCATCTCCTGTATTAAAAATGGTTAATGAAAAGACAGATTGGCTAATCATCAAGTATGCTGTATAATGTATTAATATTGTTTGATGTTTTGTGTTTTTTTAAAATTATCAATTTTATATGTCGATTATATCTCAATAAAGCTGGAAAAATAATATAAAAATAAAGTTGGGCATTAATATGTTTTGTAGTTGCTTACTACACTGGCCATAATGTTTTGTTGTTGTTGAAACAAATTTCTTTGCAAGAGGCATTCGATAGTAGTCATAGATTTTAGGTGTAAATGACAAACTCTAAATCAATTAAATAAAAAAAGAAAACTGTAACGAGGGCACTCTAATATAAATATGACATTAGTCACTTCTCACTTTTCCAGATTAGAAACAGTTTCCATAGTGTAGTAGTTATCACTTTTGCCTCAGTTTTCCAGATTAGGACTCTCTGGTTTACACGGTTCAGATCTTTCACTTTCAACTGCAAGTCTAAGTGGAGTTCATAATCACCTTTCTCAACCCTCAGAAGAGAAAGAAAAATGAGGAACAGCTAT
>NW_011889143.1:166988-170308 GCF_000151845.1 Pteropus vampyrus
AGTCACTTCTCACTTTTCCAGATTAGAAACAGTTTCCATAGTGTAGTAGTTATCACGTTTGCCTCAGTTTTCCAGATTAGGACTCTCTGGTTTACAAGGTTCAGATCTTTCACTTTCAACTGCAAGTCTAAGTGGAGTTCATAATCACCTTTCTCAACCCTCAGAAGAGAAAGAAAAATGAGGAACAGCTATATTCTTCTGCATAAGGAGTCAGAGTAATTTCATGGAAACTAACGAAGGAAATAAGACTATTGTCAGTAACACTGTAATAACTATATATAGTGCTAGGTGGGTACTAGACTAATCAGGGGTATCATTTTGTAAACAATAAAAATGTCTAACCACTATGCTGTGTATCTGAAACTAACTTTAAATAATATTGAATATCAACTTTAGCTGAAAAATAAAAAGTAAATGAGTAAAAAAAAATTAAGTAATAAAATTTTTGAAAGTTTTAAAAAAAGGCAATGAGGGCTCAAGAAGTGCTGGGACTTTGTCTACATGATAGAGATTGCCATTATATGAGTCACAAGTTGTTTATGTCCTTTCACATAATATATCAGACAAAATTAGAATTTCTCTATCCAAATTTGAAAACCAGAGGATACTCTGATTTGTCCAGCATTCAATCTGCTTCTTCAGGTCTTCATTTTTCTGCTGAAAACTCCCATGTACATGTAAAAAATGTAATTAAAACTTGTGTGCTTATGTTAGTTTAATTCTTAGGTCCAGCCAGAGACCTTATGAGAGTAGAAGAGAAATTTTTCCTACTCAACAATCTAAAGACTTTAAAAAATGAAACCATATCTTCAGACATGTCATTTGTACCTTAGCAAGGAAAATGTAAGTGTTATTACAAACATGTCCAACCTGCAAAGGTTTAAGATCACAGAGTTATTAAGATATAGAGTCAACACCTGAATTCTGTTCTGCCTCAAGAGGTAATGCACTTTCTATTATGTTGCTACTGATTTACTTTTAAAACCTAAGTCCAAGAGATTTAATGTAAATGCATAACATATGAAATACTAGCCTTTCTTAAGAATTTGGTAAGTAAAAGTTACATGGACTATTTATTAAACCCTCACTACATAACAAAAGCTATTTCAAGTGATTCATATTATTTGTTTTATTTTAACATTACAACTCTGAAAAGTAAATGCTATTGTTTTTCCCATTTCACACGTAAGAAAATTCAACAGCAGATTAGTGAAATGAATTGAGGAGGTCGAGTAGCAAAGGGCAAGAACAAAATTCAAATTATGGTTTCCAAACCTATACTTTCAAACACTGCATTACAGAGCCTTTCTCAATAGTAAAAATTCCATATAAAGCACTTAGCTAACAGTTCACAGATTAAACATGACTGAAAGTCTAAGGTATGGGAAAATATACACATCAGACTATAATAAACTCCAAAACCATAAAACATACAGATACTTAACTGAAGAGCCTTTATACTCTGAATTAATTGTTAATGCAATGTGTTCATTTCAGCTGGTCGCTAGAAACACCATTCAAATTGCTGTCATAGGCAATGTGTACACAGAACATTCTGAAGGAATTTGAATTTCCTGAGGAAGATATTTTAACCTCTTGAGAAGCAGCCAATTTAACCTGAAAAGGGATTATAGAGCTTTCCTCACACTCGTCCCCAAGGTTGCTCACCCTTCCTAGTTAATATGAATTTCACAGTTTGCAGAATACCTATTCACACTTAAGCATTTTAGGCTAAATCCAGAATGATTTTTTTATGAATTACCTATTTAATTTGCATTTTATTGACATGAATATATCAGTCAATCTCCAAGTAGAATATAGAGGTTAAGAGTATGAAGTGTGAGTTTCTACTGCTTGAGTTTGAATTCCCTTTCCATCACTTATCAGCTCTAAGGTCTTGGGAAAGCTTTCTTTAATATCACTAAACTTCAGTTTCCTTATTTGTAAAATGAGTATATAAATAGCTCTTCATGAAGTTCTTATGCAGATTAAAAGAGAAAATGTTTGTGAGACCTTTAGCACAGGTTCTAGTGCATAGTAAATGTCCATTCATTAAAAAATATCTGATGATTCTGTACTATGTACTGGACACAGTTCAGAGCATTTGGGATACATAACTAAATCAACCAATAAAAATCCTTGCGCTCGCAGAGCTTACATTCTAGTGAGCAATAAACATTCATTACTGTTGTTGTTATCATCATCATTATCATGAATATCATCAATGAGTGTCCAGAAACTGTTTAGAGATTTTAGAGTCTTTGAAAATAAGGTTGCCCTTCAGGGAAGCATTCCTAGGTGTGTCATTACGCTCAGTGGAACAATTCAGGTCATGGCCAATTGAATTTCAATTGCACATCAGGGCCTTACTGTATCAAATACTATTATATTAAATTATCACCTCCAAGGATTATATAGTGGATAGATTCATGTGCAATCATAATGCTGCGGAAGAAAAGAGATAAAAGGTAGCTGCTTCATTGACCCCTAAGCCACAGCTGCAATCCCTGAGGCAGTGTGTCCTTTTGATCCTGCTTTTGCCTGCCAGAAAGAAACTAGAAATTATAATATAAAAATATTTGTTTCAAATTTCCAAATGGATCCCCTGGAAGCACAATTTCCAGAGAAGACAAAGGTCCTCCAGAGGGCAGATAAATAATCTCTTCTCTTTCAATTAAAAAGAGAGAGGATCATCTCTATTCCTCAATAAGAGTTCTGTTGGCAACATGTAAAGTATGCAGATGCAAAGACAATTTATAGAAGAGATCAGAGAGATCAGAGGAAAGGTAAGGCCATTAACAGCATCAATATCAGTCATTTCTGTGTTTTGGGAAAGTCTTTATGTTCTAAGACATCACGGTAGGTGGAACCAACATGGCACTCTGTAAGCTATCCCAGATCAGAAGCAAAGAGAACAATGCCCTTGACAAGTTAAGTGGATATAGGTATGCTAATGAAAAAGTGGCCTTACCCTAGGCAGGATAGCTCAAATCAGTTCCTACTGAGGAAGACTAAATACTCAATGGAGCACAGTATCTGTGTGATATGGATACAAGGAAACTTTCTCTGTATGTGTAAACCAAGTTTCCTGAAAATGCGACATCTAAGCTGAAAATTGAAAGATGAAAAATGACAAAAATTTAGTCAATCAGAGGAGGCATGGAGACAGGGAAGTGAGAGTGTTCCATAAAGAGAGATAGCATATGGGAAAGACACAGGAGGCATACTGGAGGAGTTCATGGTTCAGTCTGGCCAAAAAGCTAGGCAGAAGCCAGATAGCAGTGTGGTTTATTACTGTGAGATCAAAGGCAACCACATGA
>NW_011889143.1:171374-178355 GCF_000151845.1 Pteropus vampyrus
CCAAATGGAGACTGGCCTGGTTATAACTGACACAGCTGTATCTGTTCCGTGCTCTAGTATTTGCAATGATGTTTTGTGCTCCAAAGTCAATCCAAATGAGGAAGCTGCCCTATCTTGTGCTTATAGATGCTGTACTTTATTTAGCACTTAGGTGTTATAATCTGGTACATATTCAGGCTACAAAACAACACAGGTTTATGCTCTTCACATCCGACATAGACTTGGATGATGTAGTTTTTTATATTATTTTTTATCACATATTATGATGATTTTCACACTCGAGGACTCAGGTCTTTGAGAGTTAGGCTTGAGGACAATCTGAGTGATAGACATTATGAAGTTCTTTGAACCTTTTCCTTATCTGCTCCCTTCCTCTCCTAAACTGACATTGAACAACATTTGAAAAGCTCAGACCTCATTCTGGTAAAAGAGATCTTTCTTGAGATGCTACACAGTCTCTCAAGTAAATAGACCCTTGATGGACCTAGCCCTATTGGTCCCCTAGATAGTCTAAAGCTGTCAAACTGGAACTTTAAGGTCACTGGTGATCTTGCTGAGAAAAATCTCACTAGAATGGTGTATACAAAAATCTATTGGCGTATGCTGAAAGACAGTGGGAGGTAAGGAAGTGAAGGCAGAAACTCTGGGCGATTCTTTCAAGAAATTTTGCTTCAAAGAGGAGAAGAGAAAAGGAGATAATGCTAGAGTAGAATAAATATTAATATCTCATATTATACGTGTAGAACTGAGGCTTGGTAATATTTTGCCAATGTCAGACAGTTAATAAGCTATAGATATGGGACTCACAACAAGTCTTTCTGGATCTCAAACCCCCAATTCTTTCTACTAGACAATTATGCAATATATGCCTGAAGAATTCAGCCTGAAATACTGTCTTTAAACATAAAAAAATATTTTAATTCAACAAGAGTATTTCCTTTTGCATAGTATTAAAGGAAGGTAACTCAAATTTTCAACTGGTTTCATTGCTAATCAAGGCATGGTGTCTCTATTAAACAAAACTGAGAAAATAGCACAAACACAAAGGAAATAACTACTGAACTTGCTGAATTTAAAAGATCTACATTGCATTTAGTTTATAAACAAAATCTCAACAAAATCTTTCTATTGACTTAAAAATAGTAGAAGAGCAAAACTTACATTTTATCTCTTGTTTTATTTAATTCATATATCATACTAAGACCTGTAGATCTATTTTTATAGTCTTGATGGAAAACTACGCATGATAAATGACCCTTAACAAATTCTTTTTTCTGAGAGTCAACCACCGACAGCAAATACAACTTGCCACTTTGTAACTATAACTGAATTTCCCTCCCTAGTATGGTAAAACAAAATAAAAACTCTCATATTATTTTTGTAGTTTCTTGATTTTGTGGTAAGTGCAGTCCACAATGGAAAATCAATACTGATGGGTAAGCACAGTATGTTCACTGCCCTCGAAGAGTTTATGTTCCTAGAAAAAAAAATGCCATCCAGAAATGGACTGGAAGCACATATTAGACACATATGCATAATTAACGTGCTAACTTTCCATTTTAAGAATTGGCTTATAATGAAGAAATTCCGAAAAACAATATTGGGACCTGAACATTTCCAATTATGCCTTTTCTGTCCTGTAAAATATTTGCGATCTTTCCTCCAGGTAAAGGATGATGTCGCATACAACAACTTGGATGAATCCCTAGAGAATTATGATAAGTAAAAAAAGCCAATTTCAAGAGGTTACATACTGTATTTATATAGCAATCTTGAAAGTCCAAAATTATAGAAATGGAGAACAGATTAATGGTTGCTAGAGAGTACGGATGGAGATTCTGGGGAGGTCAGCGTGGCTATAAATGGGTAACACAAAGGATCCTTGCGGTGATGGAACTGTTCTGTATCTCGTTCGAATCAATGTCTTTATCCTGGTTGTGATATTATACTATTGATTTGCAAGACATTGGGTGGAACTGTATAAAGAGTAGACTAAGTCTTTCTGTATTATTTCTTAAAATTGCACATGAATCTATAATTATCTCAAAATAAAAGTTTGAATACAAGTAAAGGGTAAGACCTTTCTATATATACAGTGGTACAAAGAGGCATAAGTAAACAACTAGCCATGTCTAAAATTGAGATGATGATTGTCTCTTTCCCCAAATCCATACATAAACAAAAGAAAACCATTTAAAATTTTGACCCTGGGTTTTATTTCTTTTTTGCTTGAAAATAAATGTAACTATAACTGAATTTCCCTTCCTAGTGTTGTAAAACAAAACAAGAACTGCCAGATTTGAAATTGTACTCCAAAAAGCCGATGAGCAGATGTTCTAGGAGTTAAGCGTACTAATTTTCCATTGTCATATCAGTGAAGGCATAATTAAATTTCCAATAAAAATAGAGGTATTATTAAGAAACTTTCCACATATATGCAACATATATGCAATATAAATTAATGTGCATTTTGACAGAAACATGAAAAAGTAAGAAATATCTATTTGGAATTTCCTTAGTTATAATCAGACAGGTCAGTCATTAAAGATTAAATGTCATGCATTTGATTGCTTTTCAAGTAGTGTCAAAAGTCACCTCCCACATTGTAAATCCAAAAATAAAAAAATAAAAATTGACACTCTAAAACATCTTTTAACAAATCAAGCAAGGAGGCACTTCTTAAATCTTGGCAACCCACAGAAACCAGCCCCATTTCAAAACTGTTTCTGTCTAAGCAACAGCCCACATGTGTGAGAAAAGTTATTACTGAGGGAAAATTCTTTTCCCTTCAGGAGCCCACTCCTCTAGCCCTGGCAACAAAATTGATAACGATCTATTCACATACGGGAAAGCTGGCCAGCTTCATCCCAATCATTTAGTTCCTTCTGCATTTATCTAAAAGTATGATCATGAGTAAAATAATTGTGGTGTAAATTTGAAGTAACGTGGATGCTAAAGAGAGAACTCACTGTAAACCTGTGCTCCTCACCATCTTTCATTCCGTTCAGCTACCCCTAAACTGCAGTCTCTTAGACTGACACTTGCTGAAAGCTACAAAAGGATCTTTTATGAAGATAAATCAAATCATAAGTAACGAGATTAAGTAGAAAATAAATTGCCTGATCAGTGTCCTTTCTATAATCATTCATTCATTCATCAAATATATAATGGTCACCTATAATGTAAAACACAAAAATATGGTAGTTAAGGGAATGGATTCCAGATTTAGGGAGAATTGAAATAAGATCCAGGTTTCTCAGATGCAAAAGGTGACATTTTATATGATTCTATTTATATGAAATGTCCAGAATAGATAAATCTATAGAGACAGAAAGCAGATTAGGAGTTGCCGGGCAGAGGTGGAGAGACAGAGAGTGACTCCTTAGTAGGTACAGAGTTTTATATGGCGATGAAAATATTTTGAAACTAGATAGAGGTGTTGGTTGCACAACATTGTAAATGAACTCAATGTTTACTTTAAAATGATTAATTTTATGTTAAGTGAATTTTGCTTCAAATATACATATATATTTTTTTTAATTTAAAATCCAGACTTCTCAACTATGTAGGTGCATGATTTTAGGGAAATCTCATGAGCGTTCCTGTACCCTCAGTTTTCTTAGAATATAAATTCTAGGATAACATTCCTTGCCTCATAGATGAACCTCTATAAGATTCTTAACACGGTCTCTGGCACTCAATAAATGCTAGATGGGGGTGAGGAAAGGAGTAAAGATATTGTGGGGATTGTGAAAACAGAAAAAGTCAGAAATGAATCCTAACCTAAAGTTGCTCATGGTCAAGATGGGAAAACAGAGAAGTAAACACTGAGTTTTAATGGAATCCAGCAAGTGTAGAATAAATGAATGAATACAATATTGTAGGAACACAGAGGAGGAAAAGGATAATTCTGCTTGTAGAAGTGAATTCTAGCATGGGTTATGAGGATGATTTAGACATTACAAGATGAAAAGGAAAAGCATTCCTGGCAGGTATAACAACAGAAACAAAAAAGAATCATGAAAGGTTTGTGTTTTCTTTATCTATGAGCTTTAGAAAAATAATATACTTCAGAGGAGGCCACCAGCATTAGGAGTTCTTAGGCTCAAATAAGCTATCTTCAGAAAGGGAATCCTAAAACATCCAGTATTTACTAGGAAGATTCTCTTTTGCAAGCCTATGTAAAATGAGAACTACTAAAAAATAAGTAAATATGTATTAAATGATGTAACAAAGTTGGACTGTTGAAAGTTTTTGTTTCTCAACAATTAAAGGGAATGACGTCTATTGGATTCTTAGAGAAGCCTTTCCAATCAAGGGCCAGTAGGAAACATAACTAATCAAAGTGGAATTCTTTGTTGCCTTCTACTATGTGATTTGGTGGCTTCAATTTTCCTTCAAATGCCAAATAAACATGCCCCTTATTTGCTGGAACTGAAAGTTGTTGAATGATGATGCTTGAATGATGGTATTTCCAAATAACAAAGAAGGGTACTCCATTAGGTTGTCAAATCTAATTTTGTCTGTGCTTTATCTTCACACTTTTTTTTAAGTGATAGATTTTTATCATATAGCTGCCAAGGAAAGGTGGTTTTCAGGATGACAGAATTTTCTTTTTGGGCCTGGTGAGCAATAGGTAGGGATATGTGGATTAGAATGGTAGCCTAGTTTAGTGGAAAGGTCATGGAGTCCCTGAATGACCTTGAGCAAGTCACCGTATATCTCTTTAGGTGCTTATAAGCATCAACTTGTATAAAGCAGGTGAGAGTGTTTGCTACACTTCAAGTGTTAAATCATTTACTGTGAGTCTGCATTTTCAAAATGACTGATGACTATATGCTTCTGAATTAATGAGATTTCAGTGAGCAAACATCCCATCTAGCACATATTATTTTCAGAAGCACATCTTTGGAGATTAAAGTGGTCTATATTATTCCCAGCAGCAAAACTGAAAATCCAAATGTTTCTCATCCATTGCAACTTTTGGTTGAATCCATGATATAGAAGCCATTCGATCATAATGGATACAAAAGAAACTGACAATGCCAGCTGCTATCTCAGTTGTTCTTCCTAGAAGGCACAGATGTTCTATGCCACACCCCAGGTTTTTGCCAACTGTGTTACTCCCATGAATTTATGGGGCATCAACGTGCTGAGAACTACTAGTAAGTCCTACAAGCATACCAAATTAAGGATAGCATGGTTTATACATCTCAAATCTGGAGAATATTGTTGACAATCTGAGACCATCCCTTATATTTGTTCGACAGTGATTTTTAAGTGTCTGGTCTATTCATGTCTTTGTACTTGGAGTACAGTATGCACATGTTAACCATTCATTCTCTTTGTATAAAATACCATTAAACTGAATATAACTGAGTGACAAAATGGCTGATAGAGGCCAAAAAAAAAATACTATACTATCTAGAAGAGAACAGGAGTTCTGCATCAACCTATTGAGGAAGATTTCATGGAGAGAGATTTGAGCAAGGCCTTGCTGAATGGTACAATCTTGACAGATTGAAAGGATGAGGAAGAGAGTACTACATAGGTATTTATTTCATGGATATTAATTCAAAATCGCTGATCTGCATCTACTTTGGTCAGGGAGTTCTCTGGCTGCTATGATTATTAATTATCTATATAGGCTGAAACCAAAATGACAGTAAAATGAAGAGTAATTAAATGAGCATATGAGATCAACAAGCAACTCACCCCGATGAAGATGCAAACAATGAAAAAGATCTGGGTTTTCCTCTGGGGATGTTTATCTCTCCTAAGTTTCCTCTACCCCATTCCATGAAAATAATAAGGAAGAAAGCCCCTTATGACATGGAAAAGATAGATGGGTTGCAAGGACAAGAGTTAAGTCCGAGCTATTGGGTTATAATTATTTTATTCTTCTTCTAGTAACCTGATAGGAAAGTGGTTGCCCCTCTGAGAATCCAAAAAAAAGAGATAAAAACCCTCTAAATCAGAAAAAAGTGTAAATTTGTGCCCATATATTTCTGCATACAGTTTTAAGGGCATCAGGATCCCGTGAGGCTCAAATATACAGCCCCTATGGGTTTCTAGACTCTAGTTACGAGTAACTAAAAGAGAGCTACAAAGAATCCCTGCTAAAGTCATTAACTTGTTTTATTTATTTAAGGCATTGGGCTCCTCGTGTTTGGAATAATTCCACTGTTGCCAAATGAATTGGCAGAAATTCCAGGATATAGAATGTCTTTTCCCACTTACAAAGATTGTTAATTATTTTCTCAGGCCTCGAGCACCACTGTAATTAATAATAGCTCAGATGAAAAATAAATTAGAAAAAAATCTCAGATGTTCTATTACAGCATAGAGTTATATAAAAATAATACTTAGCATTTCAGAAGTTACTCATATGTTCCCAAAGTTGTTAGAAGTATATTGATAATGAACAGAATCAGGTCAATATAATTACTTCTGAAGCACAGCTACACTTATACTGAAGCTTCCTCAACTCCACCACTTCTTGAATTATAGCTCATTCCTAGCTCCTTCTAAAGTGGACACTTCCCTTTGTATGAGGTCACAGGGCCACCTTGAAAACAGTCACTGGGTCTTATGCACCTTAAGATCCTTTGAAGCCCCATGTACTACATATTAGGTGCTCAATAGCTCTCTTTTGAATGTTCTCAAGGTAAGGGTAGTTCCGAGTACTGTCATTCTTTGTACACTGTAGAAAGCACAGATTTCACAATGTCTTCTTAGTTCAAGTTTTGTTTTAAGAGGAAAAGAAGGAAAGAATCCATAATAACTTCAGCTCAGCTTCTCCTAAAATATGGCCTCTGGACTAGAGGTATCAGCATCACCTAAGAATTTGTTAGAAGTACAGAATCTAGAGCCCCACCTACACTGACTATATCAGAAACTCGGGTGTGAGGGGAGAGGCAGCTACATTCTGACATTCTGTGTTTTAAACAAGCCTTCCAGATGATTACAAATGCAAGCTAA
>NW_011889143.1:179479-181832 GCF_000151845.1 Pteropus vampyrus
GGAGAAAGAAATATTTTTATTTTGTATCTATGATGTTTTCACAAAAAAGATTCCATTTTATAAAAGTTAAATTAATGGAATTAAGCATTCATAGTCTGAGATTTGTCAGACCTTCTGTGAAACAAATAACTATCAAATATGGTCCACCTAGATCAAAAGATCTTAGAAAGGAGATGCACAAGGTTACACTGATTTAAGATGCCTTGGAGATAATAAAGTTCTCATAAGAATGAAAACTTTTACATTCTAAAAGGAATGTAAACCTTTCGTTTCCCAAAGATTCAAGGCATTAATTCAAGGTTACTCAATTGCTTGAGTAATCTAACTAGCAACAGATTCTTCAAATAAGTTAATTACTAATGAAGTAAACTCTAAGAACTCTTGAAAAGAGTTTAATTTAGCATTTTCAGTGGTTGAATGTGGTCAGGAAAGTAGAAGTTCCAACATAACCATTTTCCATTTATAGCTCATTATCTACTCTGCATACTTTCCAATAATGTGAGCTATATCTGTCTTCAAAGGTCAATTTTTAAATAATGAATATTTCTATTTTAAAATCACCCAACATCTAGTTATTAAAAGCTACTTTAAAAATATTGGTGATTTTTTCCTTGAAGTCATATTTTATGTTATATATGTTTACATAGTTCATCATTCTTTTTTTATTTTGGCTTTATATTATATTGTGAACACTTCTCAATGTCATTACATCTATTCGAAGTGGAGGGCCAGGGGAGGTAGGGAGCAATTGGGGGGATCATTTTATGAACTATACAGATGTCTAATCAATGTACTATAAACTTGAAACTAATTAAAATAAATGAATTTTAAAAGATTCTATATCAAATATAACCAGTTAAAAAATAAAATAGAAAATATTCCATTAATTAAAGCAAAGTTATAAAAAACATAAAATTTAATCTAAGATAAAATATGCAAACTTTTATTTAAAATAACAGAACTTTACCACAAGACAAAAAAGAAGCTTAACTATATGCATTGGAATACCATTAGTAAGAAACGTAGGGCAGACTCAGCTGTGATTTCAAAGATAATTTAAGCAAAGGGCTATTGAGAATTGTGCACATGCTTAAGGGAAGCAACAATGAATGCTGAAATACCCAGGAACTAGTAAAAGTAGGAAACCATTACCAATTCTAAATCTGAAATAAAAGGGAGAACTGCTTTATCAGATTCTGATAAGAGATGAGCTGAGGAAGATAGGAAGTGGCCATGAAGGAGTGGGGATTCAACCACTTACAGAAATCTGAGATGAATAAAACTGGCAAAATCATTCATTATGGCTCAGCTGACTATTTGGAGGCTGAGATCCCAGCTCACAGCAAGGTTTTACCCATAATGCTAATAGAATTATGATTCAAACTGTTGACTATGGCTATTTGGGCAGTGTGATGGCATGTTTCATTAATCACTGCCATGGAAGGGTCAATAATAGTGTTGCTAAAGTGTTAGGCAGCTTTAACCAATTGCTTTCTACATCAATCCATGTGTAATTTGCCCAAAATTTAGGATTGTAAATATTTACAATCTTGGGTTTTCAATCACAATGTATAGTACTGATTCTTCTGTACCTGAATTCATAGAAGTAGTATGGAGCGGAAATAATTTAGTGCTTGATATACCCTTTTTACAATGGGCATGATACTATCCAGTATTAATCCTTCAGAGAGATATTATAAGAGTCTTGTAAAACAGCATGTGTGTCACCGTTTTCTAAAGTGCTGTGCAAATGTTAGCTGTAATAACCACAAATGAACATTTGAAACACAATCTATTTCTATGTTGTCAATTGCTTTGGGTATGAATGAATTCCAGGAGATGATGTTAAATGTCTACACTTAAATCACAAATTTTTTTGCTGTATAAAGAAATGACACACATAGCACTGTTATTAATAGAAGTATATATTGTGGCAAAATCAAAACTACTTGACAACATGTTGCTAATTACCTTTCAAACTAAATCTATATGTAGAAAACGATTACATGTTCTCATATATGATGACTGTGTTAAATACTTGCTTTAAAAATTGTAAATAGTAAGATGAATAACAAATGTAACATCTTCTTGTCTGCATTAGCAAAATAAAGACAGCACTCAAGCACAATGGACATAGATCCTGCAGAGACCCTGATCCTAGGTAAACACAGACATAAAATATATCTTAAATTGCGTAAACCAGCGACCATTCAACATAATAGCAACTGGCAAGGGGAACTAATGACAGGTTTTCCCCTCCCTAATGCCTACGTTTTCTAGAGTTACCTAGAGTGAAAAAAAAAATCCTAGGAGACAAGTTCACATTAACTACTTTTTTTTTTCATTTTACATT
>NW_011889143.1:181882-246049 GCF_000151845.1 Pteropus vampyrus
CTAATTACCTTTCAAACTAAATCTATATGTAGAAAACGATTACATGTTCTCATATATGATGACTGTGTTAAATACTTGCTTTAAAAATTGTAAATAGTAAGATGAATAACAAATGTAACATCTTCTTGTCTGCATTAGCAAAATAAAGACAGCACTCAAGCACAATGGACATAGATCCTGCAGAGACCCTGATCCTAGGTAAACACAGACATAAAATATATCTTAAATTGCGTAAACCAGCGACCATTCAACATAATAGCAACTGGCAAGGGGAACTAATGACAGGTTTTCCCCTCCCTAATGCCTACGTTTTCTAGAGTTACCTAGAGTGAAAAAAAAAATCCTAGGAGACAAGTTCACATTAACTACTTTTTTTTTTCATTTTACATTTAGGATTTCCACTTTAGATTACACATGGCTTGACAAATTGCTCTAATTGTGCTCCTCTCAAATAGACAATCAATAGTTGTCAATGATTCACCAAGCCTAAGCTAGCACCATCTATTTCGGTGAGGCTCAGATCAAAGTGCCCAGCTTAAGAGCCTTCATTTCCACCTCAAAACTATTTGCTGTACTTAAGCTTTTCAAAATGCACAGCGTCCATTTTGTGACACGTTGACTGAGGTGGGTAATAAAAACATTCCAGAGAATAGGGTAGCTTCTCTCTGTTTTGAGCATAGTGACAAGCTCAGGAAAAGCTTTTAAGTCTCACCGTGTCATTTTCTTGACTTATGATTTGAGGTTTTCCACAGCCTAACACAGACAAGCATATGTCTGGGTATGGTGCACATATTAGTCTGGCCAAAAGCGTCTTTTGATTTGTCATAGCATTGCAATCATTCTTTTGTGCAGCTGACAAATTCTTCTCAAATAGAAACGTAGCATCTTTTAATTGAGTTGGCAGTGGAGACACTCAAATTTCTTTTGTCATCTAAATCACTCTGTTTAGCTAGAACCTTTATTGCCACTTCCGAACATCTGGTCCAATTAAAGGATAGCTGTGTCTTCTCTCATTTGAACAGCAGAGGAAGGTTAATTTTAACAGGCCCCATAGGCAAAAATCTGTTCTTTGCTGGATTTGAGATAGCTTTATGTTCTAAAGACAGCCTTGATAATTGATGGGAAATTGTATGGATTAGGACCCATCCTTACAGCTTATATATGCATGCAACAGCAAGTAGAATTGCATATAACACCAAGATAAGTGGTCAAAATCAAGCAAAATCATGATGAGATATTAAACACTGGGCTTGCAGTGCAGAGAGTAAAAAGTGGAGTTGGAATGTTCATTGGGAACATACACCCCTAAGGAAGGCTAGAAATAACTATCAGACCATCTAATGAAAAGTAGTGAGGTGAAGAGGAAGACAGTAATATGCAGTAGGAAGAAGAATAAAAGCAGTGATTCTCTTTTTCTCCCATGGAAGACTGAGATGTGAACAGCATATATCATAATATGCCAGAGTATCAAACACAAAGTTAAAGATAGACTTTCAGAGACAGATTTCTCCTTGTAAATCCTGGAGGGATATAGAGTAAACTTGAGCCCATAGAAATGACCCAAGGCATTGACTCTTTCGGCTGTAATATTGACTAGCTATTAACTGTCATTGACTAGAATTTGGGGGTCTTGGGTCAGGTATGTCAAATTCCATCTAAATATTAAGATTTTTACATGTTATTTCCTGTCGAATATCTATTCTGATAAGCTCATGCAAAGAATATCAGCAAAAAAGCTAGCAACTATTCCTATGCCACATTTTGGGTATCTCAGTAATGACTACAGAAGAAGGACTATATGATAGAAAAGACAGTAGTCCATGAAAACCAATTGCAGAGATACATATGAAAGAGTACCCTTGTTATGTGTGTGTGTGTGTGTATACATATACATATATATACACATATATATGTGTGTGTGTGTGTCTACTATATATATTATATACATATAATATATATATAGACAACTCATAACTAAGTAATGGCATCTCCAAGAAAATAAATATACCCAGGACAAACACTGTTCCACCTGTTCTATGTTTAAGAATTAATAATCTCATGTAAAAGTGCCTCATAATTATGTAGTAACTTAAAGATTTCAAAGTACTCCAGATATGATCTCATTCAGTCCTCTCAAAAACTCCTGATTTTTGCTCTGGAGAAATCATTATTTCCTTTTTTTTTATTGATAGAGAAACTGAGATTTCAAAGATTTAAAGAAATTACTTAAGGTTACATGAACCTAGATAGTTAATGAAAGAATGATTCGTTGAAATCCATTGTTCCTGTGATCAGCTCTTTCAAATACAGAGAGCACACCATTGAAAGCCAACTCTCTAATACCACTGAGGCCTCATTAAATGCCACCATCAGTAGGTATCAGCATATATACTTACACATTTTTTAAGTCTTACCTGTTGTCCACCTGTTTCCATATTCACAGCACACCAGCTCTGCTGTTTTCTCCTAAATCGGTTTGGTTCAATACCATGCTTCAGTACTGCATCTCCAGCTCTCAAAAGGGTAAACTGGATTTGAGCTAATTTCCCTGGCTCTGACAGTAGCCTTGATGTTTGCTTGTCAACCACACATAAAACTGCCCTGGGTAAGAGGAAACTGTTCTCATTCCTACAAAACATCTCCCATTAATTGATAGGGGAAGATAATTGGACAGCAGCTTCATGTTTATTATAAACCATTCAACATTCTATTCTTTTTCTTTTGGGTTTTATTGATTTGATAAAAAGATCTCTTTTGGAAAAATGAGAGGTGTTATTTTTGGTTGTACACTCACAAATTGACATAAACAATAACGGGATCACTTTGGAACACTGCTTCTTATGTGTAGCATACAATCTTTACTGCCAAACCCAAGATAAGCTCTTTACATTTTGTATGTGCAATTGTATGTCTACAAAATTCCTCTGATGTTGAAAATAGTAATCTCATTTATGTATTTTCACTGATTAGTTTGGGATTCCTTTTATACATCTAAAATATAAACCTCTTAACGTTAACTGTGAGATTTTTTTTCATTTGTTTGTTTCACTCTTTGAATCCCGGGGATAGGATTCTAAACAAATTTATTTAAAAACAAAATAAACTTTAAAGGCCATCGGCTGACTTCCATATAGCTATGTTTTTGGTGTGTGTGTGTGTGTGTGTGTGTGTGTGTGTGTGTGTGTGTGTGTGTGTGTGTGTGAAAGAGAGAGAGAGAGAAAGAGAGAGAGAGAGAAATACTGGAATTATAGAAGCGATTCCATCATCCACTTAACTGTAATAGGGAAGTTATTTTTCAGCTCAATGGGTAAAATTAAAAGCAACTCATCAAAAGCTTCTTGAGGACATTATGTGAGCAAAGAACTAAGCAGACACTGAGGGAGTAACAGAGTGATGAGACTGAGAATGGAGTATTTCAATCAGTTATTGACGCAAAACTGCTTTCATCCCACACAACTTACCGCCTGAGTCCACATGGCCACGCAAGAAAGATCTATGTTTTAAAAAGAATCAGTAACTTTAATTGAGGTAATGCTGCATTTTAAGTAGAGGGTCAGTAACTTCTTTAATCCTGAGGGATATAGGCTTCGCCTAAGATGGCCCCTAGCAACCAGTGTGAGGCCTAAAAGAAAAGTGGAAAACCAAAGGAAGAGAAAGAAAAGGAGAGGAAACCACTGCGGATGAGGGAAAAAGAGGGAATTGAAAGAAAGGGACACTTAAAGGTAAAATACAGAAGAAATAGGGCATATCCTAGGAACATATTTATTGTCAACTATCTGCGTGAGTCACTCCCTCAACCTCCTTCAAGCCTTTACATGAATGTCACCTTCTCAATGAAGTTTGCCAGTATCACTTAATTTAAAACTACAATATTTGCATTCTTCTCACAATTGGCATTCCTTGTCACGTTCACTCTGCTTTTTTTCTTTTTTCTTTTCATATAACATCACTTTCTAACATATGGTATATTTACTCATTTTTTACATTTACTTTCTATGATATGTGTCTCCTCACTAGAATGAGAACAAAGATTTCTGTCTTTTTTGTTTAATTTTATATTTCAAGTTGTAGAATAATGTCCTGCATGAAGTGTCTACTCATCAAATATTTGTTAAATGTGTAAATGATTTCATAAACATTAAAATATTGCCCTAGCTGTAAAATAAAAGAAAATAAAGTATTTTAAATACATACATATATTTTCATTTGCACATGCTCATATATAACTATGGGAGAGAAAATAATGAAGATGGAGTAGTTAACAAGCTTCCATCTTCATCTAGAATCCCTGAGAAAGTGATATAGCGTAAAATGCAAACTAATGCAGTTGTATTGTTTTGCACAATTCAATGCCATGAACAGTACTTTTATCAGGAACATAATTTTAAAAAATAGTACATAAAACTCTGAGTACCTTCCCTTGATTTACACAGTAATTGCATTCCTGGAAATTTAAGCATGTATTAAATGCATGCAAAAATGCTCGGTGTTTATGTGTAGAGTTAGCTTCTGGAAACCCATAGAAATGACCCAAGGCACTGACTCTTTTACCTGAAATATTGACTGGATATTAACTGCCATTAACTAGAATTTGGGGGTCATAGGCAGGTATGTCAAATTCCATCTGAAAATTAATATTTTTGCATGCTAGTTCATGTCAAGTAAACATCTCTTCTTCCGATAAACATCAAATAATTATGAGATCATAAAGATGAAGTAGGATATTTGAAGGCAATATTTTCTTTTGGTTCCCATCCACTGGAGCACACCCCACCAACATTGAGAAAACTAAAAACATAAGTTCTTATATTTGTCAAAGTACTTCCTATGAGACATTATCCGCCCCGCCTCCTGCCACCACCACCACCACCATTACAAACCATTGACCTTAACTGTCCCCAGCAGAGTTTGCTCACAGATTCTGTGGACAGTCTTTGACACTTCAGCAGAAGATACGGAGTTGAGCACTTTGATAATCTGACCTGCCTTCAAAACATCATGGTGGTGTTCCTGATCACAAAATCATTTCCTGCTTAAAAACAAGCATGTAATAAGTTAAGCAAAACTTTCATGAATTTAATCGATGTAGACAAGCAAACATAGGAATTTTGATCCTGGTCTTTCTTGTTTTGCTTTCTAATACTATTTTTACTCATCCGAATTAATCAGAAAATTATCTTAAATTTCCTCAAGCTCTACCTTACTTATAAATAATTTGATTATTCAAAGTCAGAACCATGCTTATAAATGCCCAGAAAAGACTAATTTTTAAGCAATTATAACATTCTTTATTTTTTGAATATGCATAGAAAGAAAAATATGTATACACATATATACATAATCACGTGTAGAAATTTGTTAAACACCTCCTTTTGCGCACAGTTAAAAAGTTATGAGCTCTGAACATTAGCAATGCAAATACATATACATTGTTTTTCAATTTAGTTCTATAGAGAACTACTTTGGTGCCTTTGGCAAACAAACAATACATTATTGGAAACACAGGCACATGCCGTTTTGGAATTAGTACACACTTATCTCCATCCTTTCCTCTTGTCCCTGAAGAAAATTTCAAATTTAATCTGCGCTATCATTACCTAATGATGATCAGCTTCCTTCCTATTCTTGAGTTTTAAACTGCGGATTTCAGTGACACACAACATTGAGACATGAGCAATAAATCTGCAGTTATGAACAGCTTGCTTTTATGGAAATATGTCAAACTGAATATATTAAAATGATAACTTTCACATCAGCTTGTCACAGCTTACTTTTTTCATTTTAGTGCTGACAAATATGCATTTAAAAAATATATCCCATGTGATATTTAATGTATTTTTATAAATATTATAACTTCTACAAATAAGTTAAACTAAGCATTCCATTGACCTTAGAATCAAGAGCTATACATTTTCTACATGTATTTTTTCCTGTTACTGTTGGAACATGGGCACTGGGCACTGAACGAGGGATCAGATGGCTGGATCCCAGCTTCTCCAATGTGCCTCAGTTTCCTCATCTATAAAATGGATATCACTAAATGATCTCCAAGGTGTCCTATCTCTTAGACTTGGAAATATTAGTTAGTGAAGAATTCCAGAAGTCAAGGTATTTTAGCAAGTCAATCTTTATTCTTAGTGTACTATCATGTGCAAAGACAAAAAATAAATCCCAAAAATAATAAGTATTCCTTAGGGCTGAAAAAATGTGCAGAACTGCAATACATTTGGTTCTTAGATTATAATATAGTTGGATTCTGTGTGTCCATCTCCTTTATTCACCTGCTTTTTCTTTGCCTCGCTCCCCAGCAGCTGATTCCACTTCATTACTAAGCTCTGCCCCTTTCAGGTCACAATTGATTGACTTTGCTTGTATTTCAACATTTTTTTGGCAGTTTCCAATATCTCTTTTTTACCCAATTGCAGGACAGAAGACTTGCAGAGTCATGGTGTTTGCCGATTTCTAATCCTCTGCTTTAGTACTTATCCAGGGCCTAAATCAGACTTTAGGAATGACTTCCTTAGGGAGTAGTTGATAGCAATATTTAAATGTTTCCTCAAAATGGATAGGTAATGATCACAAATTACAAAGACCACTTAGGAGACAGACAGTAAATGTGGGTATATAGATGCCTTTATTCTCCTTCCCCTTTAATCCATCTTCCTAGCAAGCAGTAGACAAGGGTCTATCTAAAACCTCGTTTCTCAAAACGTGATTTTTGACCAGCAACGTCGTTATGACCTGGAAGGTTATTAAAAACAAAGAATTGCAGGCCCTATCCCAGTTCTACTGAATCAAAATCTGCATTTTAGCAATATCTCAGGTGATTTGTATGCATGTTAACATTTAAGAAGCTTTGGTCTAAAACAGGAGTCTGTTGTGTCACTGTCCCAACTAAAGTCCTTCAATGGCCTGTTGCTGTTGATAACATTCAAATCTTTAGGAAAATTACCTCTTAAATTCCCCCTCTTTCCACCACAAGGCCACTTGTCACCCAAGAGCAGGAACTTTATCCTCCAATTCTCATTTCTTCATTCCCCACCCCTTCCTACACCACAGGTTAGGCGCATGCTTGGGTACATGAGAAAAACATGGCAATATCTCATTTGATTGAATTGAAACCCAATGGGACATCTGTAGAGTATTTCTCCAAGTCTATTTGTATTACATCTCTGACATGATAAACTTCCTACTGTTTTTTCAATTGGCACCCAGTGGGGTAGGCACGTTTCTTTTCATTTCTTTCCTTCTTTTGAATTACAATAAATGGTATATGGTGTCTTTCCTGGAGGTTAAATTAATAGAATATTGTTGTAAACTTTATTATGAAGTTAATAATTCAATATTTATCCCCCAAAGTAACATTAGAACAAACTAACGCAGTTAAGGGAAGCATCAAGTTTTACTCATGAAAAAGGAGAATCTAGGCTATTCTTGCTCAATCAAATAAGACCTCAATATATTTTCAGTTTTGGGGGGTTAAGAAAATAATTTTATATGTTGGAATATATTTTCTGTAAGATTTTATTGTGTCTTTGGAAAGTTATTCAATTTTATTCATTCAATGATAAACCTCATTAAATGGTGGTAGATGGTTCTGAATGTTTCCAATTATACATTCTTACATTTTGCCACATGACTTTCAGCGTCTGCCTGTGGCGAGAGTATACTTTCCTGTATCTTTGCCATCAGACTTGGTCATAAAACTTGCCCTCGCCAAAGAAATGTGAGCCAAGGGGACATGTGCCACTTGATGAGCAGAAGCTTTCACAAACATTTCAAGCTTCTGCCAGCTCTCTTGCTTTTTCCTTTGGCAAGAGAATGGCATATCTCAGATGGTGTCTATTCCTTGCATCCTGGATCCTGGAATGAAGAAATATGTGAAATAGTTTGACCTATATCCAACATAAAAAGATAGGGGGAAATAATTTCTTTTTTTTAAGTCTTTGAGATTTGGAGTTATTGATTACCTAAGCAAAAACAGGAAAAGCAAGCACATCTTATTTTGTAATCATCACCCAATTTTATTAATATTTAACATTTCTGATTGTGGCAGAAACAATGTCTGCCACCCATAATCGCTCATTCTGGTATTCAAACACTGGTGTAATATCTTCCCCTCGAGTGTGGGCAGGACCTGTCTGTCACTTGCTTCTAAGCAATAGAACATGGAAAATGTGATGGATTGTCACTCTCATGATTATGTTACCTTGTGTAAGATTTGCTCTAGAGGCTCCCCTTATGGTTTTATTATGGTAACGGATCAATTTGGAGAAGTCCATGTAGCCAAGAATGGTCGGCAACTTCTAGGAAATGTGAACAGTCTCTAGGAGCTGAAAGTAGTCTCTAGCTGTTAAGGGGCCACCACCTGGCTTCAGAAGAAGCCAGGGCGCTCAGTACTACAGATGTGAGAAAATTAATTCTTCTGACAAAGTAAGCAATCTTGGAAGCAGATTCTTCCCCATTTGAGCCTCTAGAGAAGAATGAAGCCCACCTGACACCTTCATTACAACCCTGTGAGACCCTGAGCAGAAGAACTAGCTAAGCCAGACCTGGCCTCTCAACCCTTACAAATTATGATACAATAAATGCACATATTTAAGTCACTAATTTTGTGACAATTTGTTACACAGCCATAGAGAACTAATACACAGAATATAAAAGCAGCATTGGTTGAAAATTCAGAAGTTTAAATAACAAAATAACAAATCACCCATAATTCTGCTATGCAGAAACTATTACTTTTAACATTTTAATACATTTTTTCTATTTTCTCTATACATAGTCTATATCTATTCTAGTCTGTCTTAGAAAGTGTATTTACAAGTTTGCATCCTATTTTTTTTTCACTGATAATTATAGAATAAGCTTTTTACACCTGAGCTCCTTGAGATCAGGGACTTTGGTTTGATCACTAGTGTATCCCCAGCACGTATAATACTGCCTGACACATAATAGCAACTAAATACATATTTGTTGAATGAATTGATGTTTTACACCCACAATAATTCTTCATAAACTTTATTCTAGTAGTTGCATAAAGTTTCATAAATTGAGTGATTATTACCTACCTAACCATTCCTCTGTTTTAGATTCGTATATATATATATTTTTTTTAATTATATGACATATATATTTTAAATTATTCTATTTATGTATACTTTCTCTTAAGCCAAATATGTCTTTCTTCCCTCTCCATGCTTTCAACTCAATATTGTAAAATATGAGCATGCCATGCCTAGATAGGAAGAGGTAAACACAATGCTAAAACAGCATCCCCTACTGAAGATATGAGAAAATTATAGACTGTTCCTGTTAGGAGGTACCTGAATGGAAAGGTCACACAACCAGTGAGCACGAGAGTTCAGGTCCTCTTTATTTTCCCTTTAGACTATTCAAAAGGCTCATAATGCACATCTTGCTTCTTTAATCCAGTCTTGGCCTTATCGTTAGAGTAATCTTCCTATTAAACAAATTGAATCATACCTATCACCTTCCTATAAAATTGATTAATGGATTCCCATTGCCTATAAAATAAGTCCAAACTCCTAAAAAGTTACACAGGACTGTCCCCACTATTACCTAACCTATAATTTCAGTATTGTTTTTTTCTAACTTCTTCCATATTTATTTATGACTCTCCAGTCTACCACCTCTGAATACACAATGTGTTAATGAATTCTTGTATTCTATTCCTCTATTGTTGTTTCTTTTACCTGTGATGTTTTTTTGCCATAATTTTCTATCTAAATGATTAGTATTCTTCAAAGCCAAAATGTAACACCACCTAGTATGTGATATTTTCTCTGAGCCTTCTAGTCAAGGTGAAGAAATTCTGCTTCTATAATTCTATTCTTGTCCTGTGTTACAAACTATATGACTATCTCTTCCACTAGATGTATTTCTCCTTCAGGGCAGACACTTGATTCAACAAAACAGAAAAAGCGCCTACTTTCATGAAGCTTATATTACAGAAAGGGAAGAAATACATGAACAACTAAACAAAAAGTTCTGTGATATATTCTCAGAAGACAAACTAAATCAAGGTAAAGGGATACTGAGTATCTAGTATATGTGTGTGCATGGATATATACATACCATGTACTATTTTTATACTGTGATCAAGATAAGCATCTCCAATAAGATGACATTTGAGCAGAAACAAAAGGACATGAAAGTTAGAGCCATGTGAAGAATATTGTTGATTTTGATCATAAAAGTGAAATTATCTGACTTGTATTTTTATAGGATCATTCTGATTATTTTGTTGAGAATAGATGGTAGAAGTTCAAGGACAGTAGCAGGGAGACCAATTAGAGAGCCATTACAGTAATCTGGGTAAGAAGTGATTGTGATTAACACTAGAGAAGTAGTTGTGGAAGAAGTGAGAAGTACTAAGTTTCCGAATATATTGTGAAGATAGAGACACTCAAATGCAAGCTACCCAGTAGAATATGAGCTCCATGAGAGCTGGGAAATGTGTCATTTTTGATACTGCCTTAGCCTCAGTAAGTAGAACAGTGCCTAGCACTTAGTTAGTACTCAATAAATATGTTAGTTGAATGAAGAGCCAAAATAATATGCCAATGGATTAAATGTGAATTTTATGTGAATGTGAAGAGTTAAATATAACTCCAGTTACTATTTAGAACAAATAGAAGAATTAAGCTGCCATTTATGGAGATGGGGACACTGAAGTCATTGCACACAATTAGGGGAGGGGTTAGAAATTAAGATTTCTGCCTTAGCCATGTGAAATTTGAAGTTCTTATTAGAAATTTAAATGGAGTATCAAGTAGACAGTTAGATATATGAATTGGGATTTCAGGGGAGAGGTCTGTACTAAAGATATGTAGATAAAATTTAAAGTAATAGAATTAGATTAGGTCATGTAGGGATTGAGTGTAATTAAAAAGAAAAATAATCTGAGGACTGAGCCCTGGTACCCCAATATTAAGAGGTTGGGGAGAAGAAAAGAATCCAGCAAAGAAGACAGAAGGCACATTCAGTGAGGTAGGAAGAGGGCCATGACAGTGGATCCTGAGAGGCAAATAAAGAAAGTGTCACAAGGAGGAGAAAGTGAGGTAAAGACTGAGAACTGAACATTGAATTTGGTGACAGAGCGATTGTTGGTGGCATGATAACAATATATTTTGCAGACTAGTGTTAGTGAAATCCTCACTGAAATGGTATCAAGAAAAAAAGTGGAGAAGTGGAAGTCAGCGAGTATAGATAAATGAAAGACTTTGTTGGAAAAGGCAGCAGAGAAATGGGGAGAAATATGCTAAGACTTATTTTATAGATTTACCATAAGGCTCCAATTTGGAAATAGTTTATTAATTGTCAAGTATTAATTACTGATGTCTCCCTTTTTTTTAAATTTATAGAGTAATTCTTCTCAAAATCAATTACATGGATATTTAATGTCCTACTAATAATTAGACCCCATACTATTATTTCTAAATTAGCTTTAAGTAAGGTTAGTTTGGCCCTCTACTTGTCAAGCTAGTATTATCATTTTCTGTATAGGTATCTGCCTTTCCAACCAGACTGTGATCCTTAAGTGTAGGAACTGTGCTTGATTTATGTACATTCCCATGGCCTCGTACAAGACTAGGTACAGAACAAATCTGCAATAACTATTTATTCAATAAGTAATTGAATGATGAAATAAATATTAATATGAATATAAATGTGTAAAAGAATGAAGATTAGGTAGGCACTTCAATGTCTTTCTAAAGTTATAAATTAAGCTTGTTTTCTGTGCTGGTTGATGTCTGTCGGCATCTTAGACAGCCTGCCAATACAACCAAGACATGCTTGCAAGGTTTCTATTTGTAATAATCTCAGATGCACACACAATCAATAGTGCCACCCCAAATCAATGAATACTGCCACAACAAAAATTACTCTGCCCTTTCCTTGTATAACACAAGACAAGTTCAAATAACCTTCAAGGAAATATGCTGTTACATTAAGAAATAATGTCAAGCTTCTCTCCAAAACATTATACAGTTGCTACTGCCATTACTACCTGCCTCTCTTCAAGAAGGTAAACACTAGGAAATATGGAGCAGTCAGAATATCACCTATGATTAGGATAATATTGCTATTGTGACTTCTGCTATTCCCCACATCTCTTGCATAGAATAAATGGAATCTATTCACTGGCACTAAAGTAAATGGAGCCCAATAAACAACAGAAACATGCATTTTGTGAGAAAGGGGGAACTCGGTGGGTAATAAGTGTCAGAAATAATTTGAGACATTTTTATTGCTTGTATATGAAATGTCTGATACCAACTAGAACATCCTTAACCTCTCTCTTGGCTCAAAGCTATATGGTGAATAATTACTTCATCTGATATAAATGCCTATAAATTAATTTAGCTCTTATACCACTGGGCAAAGTCCATACTCTATCTGCAAGTGCAAGGAAACCTAGTTCCTTTCAATTCAAGAGAAAGAAACACATCATTGTACTGTATGTGTCTTTTTTAGAAAGACTCTAAACTCTAATCACCTGTCTCTTGTTTCCTGATGGAGCCTCAGTTATCTACCATACAGGACAAAAACAGCAGCAGAAAATCCATATTTTCTCAAGCTTTGGAAATGTTTTTTGTGATCATGACAGTAGATATCACTTCACAATTTTTCTTTGTTTATAATCCTTTTCAAATATCTCTGTATCTCCTGAGTGTGCCTGCTGGGGAAGGGCAGTGCAGCCTATTGCAGAAAGAATTAGAAATGAACTCAATTTGCTTCAAGAAATATGAGAAGCAGGGAGTGTAAGAGAGTAAACATGAAACAAAAGTGACCGTGAGTTGATAATTGGTGAAACTGGGTGATGTGTACATGGAAGTTCACTATACCATTCTTTTAACAGTTTTATAAGTTTGAAATTCTTTATAAAGTAAAAGGGATTTCCAGACACAAATGACCCACAGTCTACAGTACATCGACACGTGACATTTGTTGAGCGATTACAATGCCTCTGACCCTGCTCTGGGTACTAAGGGAAAGATAAATAAACCACTATATTAATCAGAAAAGAACTAAAAAGTTAGTGGGTTTAATTAAAACAATACATTATAAAATACTTACTGGTCACTTATTATGTGTCAGGACTATAGTATTTCAATTAAACTTCATTATGACTGTTATTCCCATAACAGAGGCTCAGAGAAGTTCCTGACTTCAATAATGTCATCCGACTTGAAAGTGACTGGGCACAGATTCAACTCTGGGTCTGATAAACTCCCAATTATATGTATGCTCTTAACCCATTTCCCGTTTAGAAAAAAAGCGCAGCTCACTGCCAGCATTAATTTAATTTTACATAAACATGCTCTTTGAGGCTGCAGCAAATCTGACTGGTTTTCAATGTGAAAATAAAATATAAAATCTGTTCTTACAGTTACTTCTAAACAGATCTTGTCTCTAATCCTAATGTAATAGAAATGTACACATAAATTGGATTCATCAGGTGAATCTTCGGCTAACGACTATTCAAGAATGATATTAACATCACCCGTGGGAATGCTACATTTTCTAGGATTTGACATTTTCAGCGATTGAGAATTACTATATTTTGTAAGTGGAAATACCACTAATACAAACAGAATGCTATAAATAGAATGATGTCATTTGTTTTCAAAGACTATCGATATACTAGAACAATGTGAAAATAATAATAAAAGCAAGATAGTTTGTGGCAAACTTTGGGGGTAAGGTTAGGACTGTAACCCACAAGGTATCTCAGGGCAAACACTGTAGCCGCAAGCGCCACCAGCAAATATTTTCAGAGCAAATGGAAAATGGGTTAAACACTAGAGTATATACTAAATCCACAGTTACTGCATCACTAGACGAAATTTTTCTCAAGGAAAAACATCTTAAACATGGCTTTGTGTAACAAACAAGCTCTACTGATTTTTTCTGATACAAAGCCACAAAAAGTACATTGTTGACTAACAGAGAAAGTATTTTAATTCTCTTACAGCCTTATAGATATTAATCTGAAACATGCTACATAGATAAAGTATTGTCTATAAGATGCAACAGAGGCAAATGATCTCTAATTCAGCAATTTATATGTGTCATCTGCCTCAAATAAGTAAATCAAGCCTACCTATCTAAGATAAGAAGATGAAATTCACTAATAATATTGTTATCAGTCATAATATTTTCTCAACATTTTTATTTTTATTAAGGCTGAAAACACATTTTGGCCCATTTTAATGTATAGCTATTTTCTCAAAGCACCTTATTTGTGGACAGTAGATCTTGTTTCAAACAGCCTGTCTGATTTTGAACTTGAACAGTGAGAGACAATTCACTTGCAGAGAATGTTCTGTTCAAACTAATTCCAAGCATAATTTTAGCAAAGCAATAAAATAATATGAGCTTTTTCCAGACTCAAGTACAATTAGAGGCACTATTTTAAAAAGGCTTTAATTCTTCTTTGTAAAATACTGAATCTAATTTTTTTTAAAGTCAACAAACAAAGCTATGCAATTGTTACTTTCTCAAAGTGTAGTAATATAAATAGCAACACTGTTTTGGTTAAATGTTTCCTAATCATCCTGCTTTGTGCAATTAAAAAAAGAACACACACACACACACACACACACACTACGGTGATTTAATATGTTGCAAAGAAGATGTTTTCTGTATCAGTTTAGAAATGAAACACCTATTTCTTTGAAATATATGAAGGATGAGGATTACATAACTGAAGAAGGGGAAAAAAAGGACTTTAGTACAGGCCCTGATTTATTTGGAAGAGTCAGAAAATCCAGTATACATGCAGCTATGAATATGGGGGAGAAAAAAATTTACTTAAAAATACTTTTTCTTGAACAAAGTACAATCCTGGTTTGAATACAAACTTGATGTTCAGCCCAAGATAACTATGGAAGAACCGGAAGGCAGAAATATCATGTTTCTGTATAAGGTGGAAAGAATTGAGGACATATTGAAATTTTTGTGTTGGTAAACAGTCACTGTATATTCAATGTCAAAATTTTAAGTGAACAAGTCAATAAACAGGTTATAACTTTATACAATACAGTAATATTCTGAAAAACACAGCTCTGTAAAACAAAGCCATGATATGTAACATTTGCTGATTTCCAATGGCAAAAATACTCCCATCAATGGCCTACTTTAAGCTACTGACTTGATGACTTTGAAAGCGGAGTTGGAAAAAGATGCACATAGTTGGCTTTCTAGAGCTAGTAATAGCCAGTGCCAGCACACTCACTTAACCGAATACTAATTAACATATTTCTCTCACCCTAGAAAGTTTCCTAATGCCCCATTCTAGACAATTCCTACTCTCCTCCCATAAATAATCCCTATTCTGATTTATATAGCTATAGACTAATGTTCCCTGTTCTTGAAGTCTATAAAAATATATTCACACTATATGCACTCTATTATCAGCTTTTATATTCAACATATTTTCAAAATTTATCCATGCCATTGTACATATCGGTAGTTAACTCTTTCTATACTGCTGAACGTCCTTTCATTAAATAACTATTCAACAATTAGTTCATCCATTTTTCCATTGATGGACATTTGGGTTTTTTTTTTTTTCAGTCTTTGAATACTATGAATAAAGCGTCTGTAAATCATACTTGTAAAAGTCTCTGTGTGGATAAATATATTCATTTCTCTAGGAGAGATACTAAAATGAAGAATTCCATTGTATAAAGTGCATTTTTAACTTTATAAGAAAATGCCAATGTCCCCAAGTGACTATAACATTCTGCATTCCCACCAGCAATGTATGAAAGATGTGGATGCTTCCCATCTTTGCCAGCATTCAGAGTTGTCTTTTTAATTTTAGCCATTCCAGTGGGTGTGAAGTGGTACCTCATTATGTTTTGAATTTGCATTCCCTGATGACTAATAGTGTTAAGCAACTTTTCATGAACTTATTGACAATTTATATATTGTTTTTGGTGAAGCACATCTTCAAGTATTACATCTTTTTATGTAGAGTTGTCTGGCTTTTCTTATTTAATTGAGAAATACTTTATAAAGTATAGTTCTGAATACTTTATTACTTATGTATATGAAAAATATCTTGTCTCACTCTGTGGATCATTTTTTAATTTCCTTAATTATGACTTTTGATACAGAGAAGTTGTTAATTCAATGGAGTTCATTTTATTTTTTAAATGGAAAGCTTTTGTTTGTCCTAAAAAAATATTTGTATAACTTATAAAGATGCTTTCCTGCATATTCTTAGACAAACTATAGTTTTGGTTTTTATAATTAAGTCCATGATTAATTTCTAATTATTTTTTGTCTATGGTGATATGTAGGTTCCCCCGACCCGCGACACACACACACGAATATCTGATTTTTCTAGCACCTTCTGTTGAAAAAATGCTTTACTTTTCTAATCAAATTGCCTGGGAAATTTTGACAAAAATCAATTCACCATATGTATAAGAATATGTTTCTGTACTCTATTCTGTTTCGTTAATCTTGGTTTATATCCTCAGGACAATGCCATCCTGTCTTAATTACCACAGCTTTATGGTAAGTATAGAAATCAGGGAGTGTGGATTTCAAACTTTCTTCCTTTTAAAAATGTTCTCATTGCTCTAGATCTATTGCATTTCTGTATAAATTTTAGAATCAATTTTCCTTTTGTACCTAAAATCTTGCAGGGATTTTGATTCAGATTATGTGAGATATAATCTATGAATTTATTGCCAATTTATATATTGTTTTATATATAAATTTGAAAATAACTAGATCAATTTGAAAATAACTAATATCTCACCAAATAAAGGGTTTGAATTGCCCTTTATTTGATTCTTTTTTTCCTCAATAATGTTTAATTTTCAAGACAGAGGTTTTGGGTACTTTCTGCTAGGTTCAGCCATAAGTACTTATTTTATTTGATGTTACTGTAAGTGCTAGCTGTTGTACTTTGTTTTTCAATTGTCTTCTGCTAGAATAACATTCTATGAATATTTGCTTATTAACCTCATATTCTGAAGATGTAATATAGACACTTATTAGTTTCATTTTTTGTAGATTTCTTAATATTGTCTATGCAATCAATAATTCTATCTGTGAATAAAGGCAATTTTACTCCTTCTTTTTCAATCTTTTCTATTTAAAATTCTGTTTCTTGTTATGTTGCATTAGTTAGGATCTTCAGCACGATGTTGAGCAAAAGTTGTGAGAGTAGACATTTTTGTCTTGCCCTTGATTCAGGGATGAAACATTAAATATTAGTCATTAAGTATGAACTTAGAGGTAAAATTTCCATAAATACCTTTTATCAGAGAAAAGAAGTTCCCTTATATTCAGTTTACTGAGAATTTTTATCACAACTTGTTGTTGGGTTTTTCATATGCCTTTTTTCCCCCATTTTTTGAGATAACAATATGGTTTTTGTCTTTTGTTAATGTGGGGAATTACTATGATTGCTCTTCCAATATTAAACCAACATTGCATTCGTGGGACAAAACACACTTGAACATAAAGAATTATCATTTTTAATTTGATAGTATTTTATTAAGGATTTTTTCATTTGTATTCATGAGAGATATTGGTCTATAATTTTCTTTTCTTGACATGTCTATCAAATTTAGGTGTAAGGATTATGTTGTCCTCATAAAACAGGTTGAGATGTATTATCTATTCTATCTTCAGAAATATTTGTGTGAGACTTATTATTTCTGCGTTCTGTGTTTCATAGTATTTATTCACCATTAAAACAAACTGGACCTTGAGTTTTTATGGGTTTTTTTTCTTCTTTTTTCCTTAGAATTTTGAATAAATCTCTGTATTAGATACAGTGTTATTTGGATTTTCTCTTTCATCTCGAGTCAGTTATGGCAAGTTGCATTTCCCAAAGACTTTGTTCATTTCATCTAAATTGCTAAATTTGCAGTTGTGAAGTTGAGCATAAAATCCACTTAAATGAGTGTAACATTGATAGTAATGTTTCCTCTTTCTTTCCTGATGTTTTACATTTCTGTTTTCTCTCTATTACTGTTGGTCAATATTGCTCAGGGATTTTTTTTGTTAATTTTTTCAAAGAACCAAGAGTGCATTAATTTTACCTGCTTTTGTATTCTACTTCATCAATTTATCCTTAATAGTTTACTTCCTTCTTTATACTTTGGTTTTGACTTTTTTTCTCTCTCTTTGATTTCTTAAGGTGAAAGTTTAGGTCAACAATTTTAAAATGTTTCCTATTTTAATATAAGTATTTAATGTTGTGGTTTTCAATTGGGTAATGACTTTGCCCTTGAGGGGATATTTGTCAATCTTTGGAGACATTTTTGGTTGTTACAACTGGAGGCTTACTCTATTAAGTTAGCAAGGAGAATCTCTTGCTCTAGGCTGCTAAGATGAAATCTTCCAAAATATAACATATTCATGAGATTGACATTTCATCATCTTACCATACTGCATTGGTTGGAAAAAGTCACAAGTCCCACCTAAAGTCAAGTGGAGAGGACTATAAATGGCATTGACATCAGTAGGTGAGAATCATAATGAGCCACCCTATGGTCTATCTGGTGCAATTGACATTCTACCTACCAACTTGCTATGACTTTTCTATCTTTTCATGTGTGTGTGTGTGTGTGTGTGTGTGTATTCTATGATCCATACCTTTTATAATGCCTTCTTTGGTTAATTGAATAATTTTATTATTGCATTGTAATGCCTCTATGTTTTTAATATGTTTTTTAAATTACTTTTTGGTGTTTGCTCAGGAAATTTCAGTATCTACCCATAATTCATTATAGTTTACTTAGAATTAATATTGTACCACTTCTTGTAAAATAAAAGAACCATAAAATACTATAATTTTCTTTATTTCCCAGTCTTTTTTTGCTGTATTTTAATCTACATATATAATGAAACCCTCAGTAATGTCATTATTTTTTATTTAACAAGTTTTTTAAACAATTAAAAGGGAAAAAGTCATTTATATGTGCTTATATATTTAAACCATATCCTACACTTTTCCAGTTGGATACTATTTCCCTTGTGCCTGTAGAAGATTCTTCAATATTTCTTGTAGCACAATTCTTCTTGTGGCTAATTCTTTCAAATTTTAGTTTTCTTAAAATATATTTTTGACCTTCATTTTCCAAAGTCGTTTTCACTGGTCATAAAATTGAAAGTTGAATTTTTTTTTTTCTCTTGGCACTTTAAACATATGCAAATGTCTTAGGCCCTCCATTATTTCTGATGAGAATTTAGCTGATAGTCACATCATTGTTCTCTTATACTTAATTTGCCACTTTTCTCTGGCTGCTTTGAAAATTTTCTACTTAATCATGTTACACAGTTTAACAATGATGTGCCTAAGTGTAGTTTTCTTTGTATTTATCCAGCTTTTATTCACTGAGCTTGTTACATATATAGTTTAATGTTTTTCAACTAATGTGGGAAAGTTTTAGCCATTATTTTTTTCAGACACTTTTTTCTGACCTATTCTCTCTCCTCTCCACTAGAACTCAAATTACATATACATATATATGTACACACAAACATATATACATATATATATACATATACATACAAACATATATCCATATATATGTATGTATATGTGTATGTAAATACTATTATCTTATAAATCACTGGGAGGGTCTCTTTGTTCTTTCCATTTTTTTCTCTGTTCTTCAGATTTTAAAATTTGTATTGCTTTCTCTTCCTTTCTACTGACCATTCTTCTGCCATTTTCATTTTGCTGTTAAGCCTCTGCAGTGCTTTATTTTTGTTTCAGGTACTCTACTTTTCAGTTCTTGAATTTCCATTTATTCTTTTTTTTTATAGTTTTCATTTCCCTGCTGAGGTTTCTCATGCATTTTCTCATTATGGCCATCTCTTCCTTTAAGCACTTGGACATATTTATAATAGATGTTTTAAAGTTTCCATCTTCTAATTCAATCTTATAAGCTACCTCAGGGAAAGTTTCAACTGAATGCTCCCCTCTTCACCATAATGAGTCACATTTTCTTGCCTTGTTGCATGTCTAGTTATTTATTGCAATAAAATATATATAACAAAAAATTCACTGTTTTAACTATTGTAAAGAATACAATTTGGTAGTATTTAGTACATTTGCAATGTTGACTTCTTCCAGCTTCAAGTCAGGAATTGTGCATTGAGTCCTACTTGTGCTTTGAATCTTTTTGATCTCCCTTTCTATGACCCATCAGAGAAGACCCTCTGCTTTCAAGGAGCAATGTGATTAGATCACGCCCAATGAGATAATAACCACCTTTGAAGATCAACTTGCCATGTACCATAACATGATCATGTCAGTGATACCTCATTATAGTCACAAGTTATAAAATTAGGGCGGAGTATCTTCAGAGGACCATTTTAGAAATCTTGCCTACCATAACATTTATTGATGATCTATTGTATACCTGATAACTTAAGTGTTAAAATTTAATTCATGATAGTCCTAAAGACATGTATTATAATTCCTACTTAATATTTGAGGAGAATGTGGTATGGAGATTAAAAGTACTTATCTTTATTTAACATGTGTTAGAGCTGTGTTTCAACTCTGGCCTGGCTGATGTCAAAGCCCATGCCATTAATTATCATAGTACACTGTTTCCCCAACATTTAGGTGTTGATGTGTGAGGAGCCAATTCTAGGTAATTGTTTGGTGTTATTTTATAAAGGACAAAATCTGCAAAAGTCACCAAAGTTATAAGCAAATTATATATATATATATATATATATATATATATATATATATATAATGTTAAGCAAATCAATTAATGCTTATTTTGCTATTTTTAAAGTGCACTTAGTTTATTAACTTAAATAATATTTCAATTGATTTAGCATAGCAATAAAGTCTTAGGATTAATATAATTTTCTATCTAAAGTAGTTTCTTAATGAAACTATACTAGAAAACAAACAAAGAGGAGATGAGAGGTTTTTTTAAGGGGGGGAGCAATTCTTAGCTTATGGTTCTGGGGAGTGAGAATCACCTAGGATACAAATGCCCTGCACAACTGCCCACTTTCAATTGAGTTCAATGTATAGATTAATTTGATGATGCTCTTATATCCAGTTGTATATAGTTCAAATTTATATTTGAAAATGATTTCATCTTTCAAAATGTAGATTAATTAGCCTATAAAGTAAGCTGTTTTTATAATCAACAACTCAATTTATAGTTATAGTAACCAAGAATACTAGAAGAAAATTAAAAAAAAAAAACTAAATGATTTATTCAGGGGATAAAATCAAATCATCCATGAAAGTTACAACTGAGCAATTTTAAGAAGAATAGTTCTTTTAAGAAAAAGTAGGCATTACTCGGAAAAATATGGGGAGCAGCAAAAATGAATATAAAGAGATTGAAAGTCACCACACCTGTTCTTACAGTGAGAAAAAGCAGGACAAATTTAAAATCGATGACTTTCCGAGAGAATCAAAGTTTTTAGTCAAGATGTCACTGCAAAATCTGGAAAGACAGGAACATCCAGAGAGATACAGGACCTAAGAATTACTTACCTGGAGTAAAAGTCTCTAAAATCTATAAGCTGTAGAACACTTTGATGATAGTTTTCACAAATTGCTGTAAACTGAGTGTAGACTAGAATAAGAGAGAGAAATTCCCAAGGGCCACAATCTTAGGGGGTGCCCTCATGCTTACATGGGTTTTCACTACAGGAACTCCACCAGGTTCTCATGATGAGGATCTGAGAAAGATCCCCCTTTGGCACTGGCTTGGAGAGAGGAATAGTAATCATTATGAAATATGTCCATAGCCCTTTCCATAACAAAAAGTAAAAATAAAACTCCAGGAAAAAAATCACTTTGCTTTATCCTAGAGAGAGAAGATAATTATTCCCACTCTAGCCTCTTCCAATCTTCTTGCCTCACCTAAATAAGAGAAATAGTCAAGAGAGGTCAAGGTTTCAAGAAAATCAATTGGGAATGCTGCATGCAGAGAACGAAGAAGAAAACAGGAGAAAAATCTAGACTTCTGGAAAAATACTAGTGAATGTCACAGCTCAGAGACAAAGACCAGCTAATAAGCTGAGATATGACCAGAAGATTATGGGCTGACTCTCTCCACCACACCTTACCCTCTCATCATCAGGGCTCCAGTGTAATAGTGGTGGATTGCAACTGACAGAGCTGCAAGACACAAACTCTCTCTGAGGAGGAGTAGTTAGGGAAGCTCAAAATCAAGAGGGGAAATTTTAAAAAGTACACTAGAGGATATTGAAGTCTGTCGCTTATGTCTACAGCAAACAATAAACACAGGCTAACTCTTAGCTGGATAAATATAAACTTCATACTAAAGGCTTATTTACTTCAGTCTCTATTACTCAATATATCATGTTTGACATTTAACTAAAAATTGCAACGTGTGCCAAAAAGAAAAAAATAAACATAAAAATGCAGTCTGGAGAAACAAAGCAATCATCAGAGCCAGATATGGCACAGATTTTGTTATTATCAGATGAAAAATTTTAAATAACTATGATTAAGATATTAAGGCCTCTAAAGGAAAAAAAGAAACAACATGCAAGAACAGATGGGTAATATAAGCAGCAAAATGGAAACTCTAAGAATCAAAAGGAAATGCTGGAAATCCAAAACACTGTAACAAGAATAAAAATGCCTCTGATGGGCTTATTAATAGGCTTGACAGAGCCAAGGAAAGAATCAGTGAGTTTACAGATAGGTCAATAGAAACTGCACAAATTGAAATGCAAAGGAGAAAAAAAGAAAGAAGAAACTTAAACTACTTAAGAACTGTGGGATAATTTCAAAAGATGTAAAATATGAATAAATGGAACTCCAAAAAAGAGAATAAAGAGAGAATAGTACAGAAAAAAAAAATGTCTGAAGAAAAACTGGATGAAAACTTTGTAGAATTACAGTCACAAAACCACAGACCCAGGAACAAACATCAGGAAAAAATACAAAACAAGCAAATAAATTATAAAAACTACAACTAGTCATATCATATTCAAATTCCAGAAAGCCAAAGACAAAGAAAAAATCTTGAAAGAAAATACCAGCAAAAGAAGTCTCAGTGGCACTGTAGAAGGTTAATAGTTTTATTAACAAATGTGTTAGTTATCTCCAAAAATTCATGGAAAGCCTCATGTTAGGAAATTTATTCTCATAATTTCATACACTAATAAGTCAGGGAAGGGAAGACAAATTGCAAAATCAGACATTTAATAAAATTTGGAAAACCTTTTTTAAAGAAGCTCTCAATAAAATTGGAATACATAGATACATTGGTAGAGAAATAATATATTTTTAAAAACTATAATGCAAATCAGAACCCCACATTTTGTGCTGGAAAAGAAACACAGAATAATGGTTCTCAAAACTTAATGTTCATAAGAATCAGCTGAAGAGATTAATGAAATGAAGTTTTAGGCCACATTTCCAATATTTGAGGGCATGTGTATGGAGGAGATGTCTAGGAATGTGCATTTTTTAGTACTCCATGTGATATTGATTTATGTGGTCTATGGATTGCACTTTGAGGCTCTACACCAGAGGCATTGATTTCAATAATTACTACAAGAAGGAATATTGTTTGTGGCAAAAAAAAAATGCGGTTGTGCAGTTAGAATTCTTATAAGGTTGTTATGAGGATTAAGTAAACTAATCAACTAAAGCATTTAGAATAGTGTCTTCCATATGACATATTCATGAAAAAATGTTATTATTATTAATGTCTCTAGCACCACTGTCATTTAACATTGTTCTGAAAGAACCAGACAATGCAATTATATGTCAATGAAATAAAAAAGAATAACTATGAGAAATGATGAGACAGTATCTGCATTACCGTTACTGAATATCATTTGGTCTCGCAGCTGAAAATAATCAAAATAATCAGAAGTCAGAAATAATTTTAGTAGGTGTCTAATTAAACAGTTAATATATATATGTATGTGTGTGTATGTATGTATAGATAGATAGATAGATAGATAGATAGATAGATAGATGATAGATAGATAGATAGATAGATAAGTATATAAATAGATAGATAGATATCCTCCCTACAAACAATAATCAGAAAATATAATGACATAATATATCACTTACAAAAGCAGTGAGAAGACAAAATAACCAGAAATTAACTTTACGAGAAATGTACACGACCTTTTTAGAGAAAACTTTAAAACTCTACTGAGCAACATAAACCATACTTAAATAAATGGGAAGACAAATCTTGTCCTTGATTAGGCAGAGTTTAGACTAAATCTACTTTATTCCAAAACATCATACTAAAATGCCTTTTCGTCATTCAACAAAATACACCATGGCTGCCAAAAAAAATGGTTCAACATAATTTGAATTTTATACATGTATTTTCTTAGCACCAATTCACCAAGAAAAGCATATAAGATACTCGGGGTAATTAATTTCCATTTTTTTCAAGTATTTAAGCACCATCAGCAGTCTTTTATCAATTCTCAGTGGCCTAAGACTATAAGATTATAGAAATAATGGGTCAGAGATATATAGAATAGGTCTTGAATGTATCAGACCTGAAGTGCAGACACACTGCCGAATGGAGATAGCTAAAACCTCTTTTATTGTGAGCAGCCAAAGTCATTTGTTCTTTTGCTGTAATGAGATTTTTAGCCATTGCATGTTGAAATATGTCTGTTGGGTAACAATAGTAGAAGTAAGGTTTTCAATTCCTTTTTTTTTCTTCTCTTGCTTCCTCGGTCATCTCATCACTAACCAATGATGCAAATCCCTCTTGTGACCGATATAAAATGACCTGAAGTCTGGAAGGTGATCTACACTCAGCAAAAAGATACCGACTCCTCTATCCTTCTCCCTCTGTGCAATATTATACTTTGTGTCAGCAGGAAGAGATAGGGAAAACAACTCAAATAACAATTATTTGCACAGTTGCTTGCAACCTAAACTAACTCACAAAGGCAACCAAAATAATGAGTTCTGTTAGCGCCCAGTCCAACATTCCTTCCATTCAATAATGACAACAAGCCGGATGGGTAGGGTAACTTGAATTTACCTATACTTGATTATTCATACTTGCTGTGACTATGGCAGTAAGAAGATAAATACAGATAGATACCATGTTCAAAATGCTCTAGATAAGTACTTCTCAAATATTAGTGTCATATAAATGACCTAGGGTTTTTAGTAACATGCAGCTTCTAAGTCAGTATGTCTGGAATAGGCCCAAGATTCTATATTTCTAACGATATAGATGCTGATGCTCGTCCAGGGACCACACTTTGAGAAACAAGGATCTAGAGCACCCTGGCTCAGTGCATCAGTTTTATTTACCACTCAAGACTTTCCATGTAAGATTTCAAGTTCTATGTTCTCTTATAATCCTCTCATAATTTATCTTAATTTTCTCTGAAAGCTAGGACATACGAAAGCACATATACTTCTGCCCAGGATTACTAATGACCTAATTTACAAGTTTCTTTTCTAATTACAGTTTCATTAGCATGAGAGGGGATTCCCCAATATGAGGACTATGGGGAAAAGGTTATTATTTGGATCCTGTACTCCATTCATTAAAATTTTAGTTCTTGGTTTACCTCATTCTTTGGATCACAAAAAATGTAAACAGTCTTTATCCTCCTTCCTCCACCCTTCATCTTATCTATATTTTCATTTCCCTAACTGATCAAGGCAAAGTCTCCTAAATCCACCAATTTAGTACATTCTATGCGAGCTAATGGAACATGCAAAATACTTCTGAGCATATATAATTACATAATTATATCTTGCCATCACCTTTAACCAAATGCATTCTATGTACTTATTATGTAACTAATATAGTTCACTTCTCCAATATAATATCTTTTGCTTTCACAGGAAGGGAAAAATAGTCCCTAAAAGAGTATAAGATATACTTGAATAATTCCTAAACCAGTATCTTAGGAATAATAATGTGTCTAGGAAAGAAGAGGCTGTTTCCATTTATCTATTGCTACATAACAAACAAACTACCCTATAAATCAGTGGCATAATACAAAAGTAATCCTTATTTCCGATAGTTCTGTGGGTTGATGGGCTCAGCTGTGTGGTTCTCACTGAGGTTTCTCTTAAGGCTGTTTCTTCATTCTTATGTTTGGTGCCAGGGCTGGGAGAGTTGGAGGTTGGTTGGGAATCTCTTTCCTCAGGATGCCAATCCATGTGGCTAGCATAGGCTTCCTCACAGTGTGGTTGTCTCAGGGAAATCAGATCTCTTACATGGCTACCGGCTTCTCCTAGATAGAGAGTTCCAAAAAGCTAAGGCCAAAGCAACATGGCTACATATGACTTAACCTCAGAAGTTACACAGCATCACTTCTGCCATATTCTATTGGTCAAAACAAATTCAGGAAGGTAGAGGGATAGACTCCATTTCTTGATGGAAGAAAGGCTTATTCATATAGAGTGAGAAGGAATTGATAGCATCATCTTTAAGGTAAATTACCACAAGAGCTATGTGCAAAAGTGAGTGAGGCATATCATTGTTTCCCAATAAAATTCTATAGGGGTCTCTACATAATATATTAAAGATGGGGTGAGAAAAGGATTACTAGAAGGCTTAGCAAAAGAATTGGGTATGATAGAAGAAATACATTTCTATAATGGCCAGAAAGAGAGGTGAACATGTAAGATAGAATGTAGACAAGGATGACGTTATAGGAAAATCAGCATCACCATAGAGTAGCTGAAACGAGATCCATGATAAGAGATGCAATCCTTTACTGATGATAGGACCAGTCATCAGAAGTAAAGAGAATTGTCCAAGTTTATAGTGAGTGATAGGGAGCTGAATTTGGTCTCAGACACTTTGCATTTTTTCCAATCCAGTGCTCATTGAACTATACAACTCTTTTTGTTCAACCGAGATGTTAGCATGCTTAAACAACAACAAAAAAAAAGAAGTTATAAGTCAATCATAGGAGCTTGGCATTATCGGTTATTTATCTCTACTTTGTTTCATATATTTCTTAAAGCTGTATGTTTCTGCTGATAATTGTGACCAGTATGCTAAGCTTATTATTTCTGGTTTTTCCACATAGAAACTTGCTTATGTAAGTGATATCATATACCATATTTTGTGCTTTATATTCTTTGTAAATATTGTAATATGGAAACTGAATTGTATAAAGGAAAACTTTTAGATGTTGAGATTGCATTTATCATAACTTTTTAATTCTAAGAAAGTTCTAGGCATTTCATAGAATATATATATGCTCATTTTTCTAAAAAAAATGCGGAAAAGCACAATGAATTCACTTAATCAGGCTTATAGTAGCACAGCACTACAAGGTTATTCTCAAAAAATATAAATGAACAAAGGAATACATAAATACATCTCATTGCTAAATGCTGCTACTTATAATCCCTTATTTAGGAGTGAAAAATAATTTTCAAACCCCTTCTTGAATTTATTCAATCCTCAGGACAATTGTGGAAAATAGAATCTGTTCTACTCTAGCCCATTAAATAGATCTGAGAGTCTTAGTAATTTAGGTGTGAGGGACATGTAAAATGTGTGGGCGTGAGTAACAATGTTTGACTCCAATATTCCCTCAGATTGTCTCTAGCATTTTGCTCTCATCTTTGCGGCATTTTAAACTTTTTGTTCTTACACCCAAACTAACTACATTAGCATCAGGACATCCAGGTTTTGAGAATCCACATCTCTGGATTACTAACATTAGCCCATCCTTCTTCACCTCTGAGCTTGCTTGGATTCATGTCAGTTCTGAGTGAAAAACGTTCCCACCAAGATCCCTAACCTTGAGGGACCCATTTCAGCTGAGTTATCCCATCATCTGGCTCAAAACAGAAGGAAAATACTTTAGGAAAATATTGTTGTGATTTTACAAATGATGAAACGAAGGTGCAATAAGGTTAAGAAAAGTTTAAATTGTGTACAGCTTGTGTGTCTTGCACCTTGGTTTTAATTCCTAGTCTATCATTCTTTCTGTTTCTTCCAGCAGCCTCACTTAATGAAGTCTAAAAAAGAAAATTACAGATATCATATTTTGGGAGGATTTGTTGTAGAAAGTACAGGAGGATAATAGTAGGAGAAAGTCAGAAGTGGTCTAGAGCTGGAATCAAGAGAAAGAGAGAATTTCAGCTAGAAACCTGGGCCCTAGAAAGATCACTAAAAATCCAACTTATTCAGGAACACTGAGTTAACATGTGCTGGAATAACGGTCCCAACCCCATTATCCCTACCTCCAAATTTTGTGTTCTTTCTGCTACACCAGGCTGGTAAGAAGTCATCATATATCAGTAAAATGAGACTGGATCCTGAGTAGAGCAGCAAGTCCTAGTGGAAAATATAGTGTTAGGTAGTTAGGTAACTATGAGCAACGGGAGCAAAAGCCCAGCTCTGTAACTATAGAAATAACAACACCGATGGCCCAACCCAAAGGCCCTTCCAGAAAAAAAAAATCAGTTTTTAAATAATAATACCTCTACATCTTGGACTACAAGGAAACAAATGACCATAGCATAGCAACCAATTTAGGCTAGCCACAAATGCTTGCAAAGTAAAGAGTACTCTGACCTTCTTTTCACCTTAGCCTCATTAGCTCATCATTATAATGTCATGCATATAGGCCCAGAAGTTCATGAATCTAATTATAACAAACTGAGTTCTGGGAAGGCGCATGCGAAGTTAACGATAGGTTATGTAGGAGCCAACTGTCAATCAAAATGACTTCACACATCAATCAGCTAGCATCAACCTTATAACCAGCCATCATGACCTCAGGTATAAGACAGACTTCCCTGCCTCTACGGGACTATGGCCCTCTCTGGTGTATTCCATTTCGTTCTTTTAACGTACTTTAATAAATCTTACTTTTCCTAATATTCACTGATCTATAATTCTTTACTGTGTTTGCAGAAAGGACTGAATGCCCCCAGCACCGCCGGGGCCATGACTGACTTAGATCGCCCCCAACGGTAACACTAGCCCACAAGCAAACTGATAAATATAAATGACAATGTCTATTGACCATTTGCTGAGTGTTATACTAGATTGTTGCTTGACATCACAATATTATTTTCACTCTTTTCAATGCTCTTCCCTTTACCTTTGGGGCTGGAAGCCTGGAAACCACATTTCCCAGATTTTCCTGCCAGAAGGGTTCTAATTTACAATCTACTAATGAGAGGACTTTTTGTAAGGTTTAGAAGCCTGAAGAGAAAGAAACGCAATTAGCTTTTTTTCTGACAGAGATAGAGATACATGGGGAAATTGAAAATGTGAAGTTTTCAGTGATTTCAGCAAAAGTACCTGCAAATCACCTACTCTGGTATTACAGCACTGAGATCATCAGGGACTGCAGCTTGCCCTTTACACAGCTCCAGATATTTTGAAAACTAGCACTGGTCCTCCCTGGCCTTCACTGAAAAAAACTCTTCCAAAATTTTTGTAAGCATCTAATTCTTAGAGCTGGGGATGGGGGAGAAACGAGCAAAAGGGGTAAAAATATAAAATGAAAAAAATATATATCTTCTCGATAAAATACCGTGAGTTTTTTTGTTTTGTTTTGTTTTCCTGACTAAATTATTGCGATACAAAAACTCTGCTGGACATCTCTTAAGAGTTTTGTACATTTTCCCTCCTTTAATCATCCCATTAAGCCTATAAAATTGGCGTTATTATTTCCATTTGAGAGATGAAGAAATTGAATCTCAGAAAACGTAATTGATTTGTCCAAGGTCAGTGAACAAATAGATTCCTGAGCCTGGATTCAAATATGGAGATCATACTTTTTCCTACTATACAAAACGCTATCAGACTAATGGTATGGATGCCAGGGACACAGGAGAGATTAAGGGAGCTCTATAGGGATCCTGACACTATGCTAATTGTTCTCAAGTACCAGAGGGGCAAAAGGTGGCTTAATCACCTGAGGAGCATTTACAAATTTATTTTTTAAAACTTCACTTTTTTCTTCAAGGAGGGCATATCAGAATCTCTCCCTATGAAGTGATGACAGGGAGTGGTTAAAGATTAGAGATTTTTTTTTTTTAAAAAAAAGCTTTAATTTAAATGTTCTCCAAATAGTTTTGATACAAAACTCCGATTGGAAAGCAGATCTACCAGGTAGATAGTTTATGCTAGACCGAATAATTCACCAGCACTCCTAACTTGGATATGGTGACAATTCAATAATCCCTGTTCGATTCTGTTTCAGGCACTGGGCAAGGTTAAGTTTTCAGATAGAGAGAATCAGTGACCTGATCTGAATAAGGCTGGTGGCAAAGGATTCTTTCACAGAAAGTTTTTGATAAATGTTGTTGACATCTTACTTTCTCTTGGAATAGTGTCTGAGAAGATCTGCCTTTGTCTTCTTCCCAGTAAGTGCCAATGTAGTCTGTCTGTGCAGTAGCTGTCATTACAACATTACAATTCAGCAAAATGAGTGTGGAGATTCAAGTTACATTTTATTCAATTGAAAATGAGGCCTAGAACTTTAATCAAATACTTCTCAGACATTTTCAGAGATGCAAGCTTAATGTGTCAAGTAAATCCCCAAATAGAATCACTGCCTGCATTAACAGAGTCTGTGCTAGACAGAAACATTTACCTTTGCAACCTATTTTCACTTTGGTTTCTGCTAGATTTCTGATTCCTTACTAGTAACCTGCTTTGTATCCACAAAGCTCTCTCTCACTCTTTCACATAATAGCCTGTTAGGGAACATTTGGGAATTAGAAAAGAATCACTCTGGATTCCTAATTTTGCTTTTATATATTGCCTAAGACAATGGCATTGCCTCTTATCTTTAAAACACTCTTGTTGATTCATTTATTCAACAAATATCTTACCAAATATTTATTTAGCTTGTAGAATTTGTCAAGCACCATGTTATGATTTGAGATACAACAATCAAGCTCATAGATCTGCCCGTTGGGAAATTTTATATATTGTACACATACAGTGGGGGTTAGGCATGGGGGAGACCTGAAATTCACATGATTCAAATGGGAAAAGTATTAGTTCCAATCTGATACGGGAATCTTAATTTAACCTGCCTAACCATGCAATTCCATTTCAAAGGTGTTAATTCATTAAAAATATTTATAGAATATTTACTATGTGCATAACATTGCACTACATGCTTTCTTAAAAAAAAAAAAAAAAGATTAGTAAGCATCAGCCCCTGTCCTCAGAGTTTAGTCTGGAGTAAGAATCAGTTGGCTAAAGTAAGATATAAGGCAATACACAGTCTAATACATAATATACCCGCTCTACCGGAGAGGTCAGGGACATTTTATTTGGGTCCTGGAGGATGAGGAGTTTTTGCCAGACTAAGGAAGAGAGGAGTGCATTCCAGATGAGGGAAGAGCCTATGCAAAGCCACTGAAGTAGGTTTCAGAATGCTGCTTTCCTCTTGAGAATGGATCTCAACCTGCTGCACAGTAGAATCACCTAAGGCTCTAACCAAGAGCAAAATAGCATTGGAATTTAAAGAGCTACCATAGCTGAACTTGACTAAACAATGGCAAACAACATGACCTTATTCTTATATGATAAAGAAATCGCTCCTGTAGCTGTCGCCCCTCCCCCCATACCCTGAATTTGAGTGTGGAAGCCTATGCTATTACTAAGCAACTTTCCAAAGAGTTTCTAGTTTGATCATAAACCCTTTCCTGCATCAGTCCGGGCTATCAAGACTATTCGAGATTACTCCCTTCACAGGCTCCCTAATGAATTCATTGTAAAAGTTCCTATCATGTTTTCCTATGGTGATGTTTACAGATTTCACTCATAAATCAGATACTGCCCATGACCCTTCTTTAGGAAGAACTCTGCTCTTTGCTTCCTTCCTGACAGGGAGTTTACAGTCTTTCTTACCCACTTGCTGCTCTTGCTGAGTATTGAAAAAGCAGGAGATCCTTCCTGCCAAAGAGCTCAGGAAACTTGGTGTAATATTCCCTCTGCTGCTAATCACCTATATTCCTAATTAGATTTTTCACTGTGGTGGAAATAGCACTACACTAAAACTAAGATAAGTATGGGTTCAGATATCAGCCCCGTCTACTGTCTAACTGTGCAACTTTGGATAAATAAAATCTTTGAGCTTCAGTTTCCAGTTTTGTATAAAAGAATTAATAGTACTCACTACATAGAGTTATTATGAAGGTTGAAATGAGATAACATACAGTGCCCTAAAATGTTAATGGGATTTGATTACTAATCATTTTGGTAACTAATGATTACTTTAGCTCTCTTTCCAGAAAAAAAAATATCATTCTTGTTAGCTAAACTCATCTATTTGCTCTTAGAAAAAGAGATTGGCAAATGTTTTTCTATTGGGTCATACAGTAAGTATTTTCAGTCTTGCTGGCCATATTGTCTCTGTTACAACCTGCTATTGTAGTGAGGAAGCAGCTATAGACAATACGTAAATGAATGGGTGTGGCCATGTTCCAATAAAACTTTATTTACAAAAGAAAATGTTTTCTGAATCAGATTTGGCCTGTGTCTATAGTTTGCTGATTCCTGTCTTGAAACACAAGAGACAGCATTACATGGAGAAAAGAAAATAGACTTGGACTTTTTATAGTCATAGATTTTAATCCTAAATTCATTACTAGTTAGCTCTGCAAAATGCAGCAGTTTATTGAACCCATTCCTGTGCCTCCGTTGCATCATCCGCAGAATGTAGACAATAATAGTACCCACCTCACAACACTTTTAATAGAATTAAAAGAGAAAATGTTCACTCAAAAATTTGAAAGAGTTTCCAGTATATGATAACTTTTATGTATATATTTTGGAGGGGGATGTTTTAATTGCATTTGTTGGTTCTTCTTTATTTCTTGCTCTTGCATCTTTTCCTCATTCACTCATCCTGCTAGCTATGATCCCATGCAATTTCTCTATCCATGGCATCTGACATTAATGGAGCCCATCTGGTTTCCCTTCTTTTTCCTAGAAATTACACCATAGAAGGAAAGTATGTAAATTGTTGTGATATGTATATATTTGGGAGAATAGTAGAACAATACTACTTACATTCACAAAAAACAAAATGTTTTATTTGAAAATATTTGCTTGAACTTGGAACAACATAGTCTACTTAAGAAAAACAAAGTCTAATAATGCTTAGACTCACTCTCGATTAGTATAATGTTACCCAGATCAGCTATTAATCTAGGTTTCTTTGGATAAACTAGCCACATAAATATTATTTTAAGAGCCAGATTACAAAGTGAGGATAAAGCTAACCAGTATGCTGGCTAAAAATGAATGTGAAACTCTTCTATCCATTTATGCTCGTGTCCATAAACACCCAGTGAACTGAGGAAAGGAAAATGGAAAGCCTGATTTTTATTGAGCATCTATATGTGCCAGGTATGCTAATTAGGATCTTTGTGCTGTAGATGCCATCTAATTTAATCCTCACAGTTAGATTCTATTACTAAGATTTTAAAGGTGAGGAAACTGAGACTCAGAGTTTAGAGTCAATTACTCATTATCAGATGGCAAGTCAGTGGTGTGACTTTAATAATTAACTCAGGCATGTACCACTATATACCGTACCATTTGCCTTCTCATTTTCATTGACTCCATCCTTTCATTAAAAGATCAAAATGAATGAATGCCCTGGTCAGTCGAAACAATCAAATTAGTCTAAGTATGATGCATGTTCTTCCCTAAAAAATAATAATTGTTGCTTTTATACAGACTGGATGTTTCACTGTATGAAAAGTCTTTTAAAACATTTTTCTTTTTCTTTAAGTTGTTAGGCTTGATTAGACTTAGAAGTTGTACCCCTGATCTTGGAAAGTAGTGCCTTGAAGGACTTTTTTCACTTCCTCTGTGGAATAAATGTTGACACTTGAAAAGAAATCACTTATGCCTGTGGTTTTTTTGCTCACTAAAGGACCCACCCCCATATTTTCTTCAGATCTCTTGAAACTCTTGTGTCAAATTTCTGCCTGCTCTATCTTCTTGCCTTTCTGTCCCCAAGAGGACACTAGTTATGAATAAGTGTTTGATTTCCATGAAACACATGTAAAGTGAAAAGGTGACAAGATGTTACATTAAACCTACTTCAATCTGGTAACTACAGGGAGGGAAAAAACTTTTTAAAATCCAAAATTACCTTAATTTCGAATAATTTGAAAAAGCATTCCTCATACAAATGTCAGAAAGATTATCACACTCCTCTTTCCCATAGAGGTCCCCTTGACATACAAATGCACTGTCTTTGGAGAAATCTGTTAAATATTGGATATACAATTGCATCTATTTAGACACACCTGTACTCATAATTATGTGTTGAAAGTCTGTTTTCCTGCTGCCTGATTAATCAATATCAATCTGAACCATGTATTCAAAGGCTTTTCTTCTGTTTTGGTTTCCCTTTTGTAGCTAATCAAGTGGGCCCACTCTTTATTTATGCCTGTTTATCTGCTAACTAATTAGCAATCACCTAGGTGTGATTAAGTGATCAATTAGTGTTATTGACCATTACAAGCCTCCATTTGCTACATATTCTCATAGGATTGCAGATACGTAATAATTAGTCATTTCTGAAAAGATAGCTAACCTCTGTTTTTCTATTTTACTATCCAAACTAAAGCATACATGCCTTACACTGGTGGAGAATTATAAATAACTAATTTTAATGAAAGTTAGTAAAAGCATTTAATAAGAGTTCAAGGAAAATATAATATATTAAAGAATGATATAGCATTTGGAACTAACTATACTTTTTCACTTTAACAGAAGAAATGTTTGTTTTGTCACTCTGTTACACCACCTATCTAAATAATAATTTATTTAATTATGTCAATTAAAGGCGATAGTTGTGAACAAAAATCATATGGTGCCACCATCAGAAACAAACAATGAAATGGAATAAAAGCAATATATTTTGTTTACTATCTTCATGACTGTCCCGAAAGGATTATTTCTTCAAGAATAGGCTTTAGAAATCACAAGATGCATTGTTTTAGTGTTAAAATAAACAAACAAACAAAGAACTGAAAGAAAAATACTGTACTTGAGTTGTAAAATTCAGGGCTCAGTTCTGCTTGGCTTCTTTATTTAGAGATTATCATTTGATAAACAAGTGGCACAAAAAGAAACCATTGGAAATATGTCATATTTTTGAATTGTAGGCTTATAATTTAACAGAAGCTTGTAATTCCACACCCAAAGCACAAAAGGGAGACTATATCAACTGCTTCAACAGCTCTGGGTGAGTCTATATGGAATATATGCAGAATATATATACTTGTAAAAAAAACCACGTCGTTCTCAGAGATGGACTACAATGTGGAAAGCTGTTTTAATGTGGTGAAATTTCCACAATAAAGATGGGGTGGGATGAGGTAGGGAGCAAAGGTAAATATTCACATAGAAAACCTAAACTTAGTGCCTACTACTTTGTATATGTGGCTTCTAACTCCAAAGAACCAAGAATTTAATGAAAGAAAAGAGAAATAATTTCACAAACATCAGAGAGAATAAGATATTTGGGATCAGGTTTAATCCTTACCTTTTTATTTATTTCTTCCAATGTTCCGGACATCCTGCTAGGTGCTGCAATACTGAAAAGTCCTTATTTTCAAAAAACTTTGACTATATTGAAATAAGGCAGACATGTAAACATAGTATAAAATGCAATGTATCAAGTGCCATATTTGAGGGACCACTAAGGGATACAAAAGCATCATGTTCCCTTCCTTCACCAAACTCATCTCAATGCATGCCTATGTTCAGAATGCGCATATTATCTGTAGTGTAGAGTTTTCACTTATCAAATTGCAGGCATAGAACCAATTTTGAATGCACATATGTGCCTAATTCCTTATGATGATGCCTTGTTTTGTTGCACTATTGTTTACCAAAAGTAGTATTCTCTACCTTATTATTTAGAAATGATTTTTAAAAAATTTTACCCTTAACAAAGAAATATAACCATGAAGAGTTGTTCAAAATTTTATTCAAAGTAATACACCATAGGTAATGAAAGGCAATGTGTTTTATGGGAAAGTGTAAGGGTATTAGAATAAAAAAATTGTCGGGTTTGAATTCCAGCTCTGCCACTATCTTCCACTGTGATATTATGCAGTTAGTTTGTCACAGTCTTCTGCATCTAATTATCTCCACCTGTAAAATCATTACAATAGTACCTGAAGTCACTGAGAACACCTAAATGAGTCAATGGACGTGAAGTGTCTGGCAAAGATAAATAAATAGATAGATAGATAGATAGATAGATAGATAGATAGATAGATAGATAAACAGACGTTCCAATATTTGCTGGACTTCTGGAAGATCTCCAGTAAGATTATTACTACTTTTATGTCTGAGGTCTTCCTACTTCAATTAGCCATATTTAAGCAGTTAAATCTATTTTTCTCTTCCTCCCAATATGTTTTCTGAACTGCATTCTGTACCCCCACTCCCAGTCAAGGCTCTGCCTGAATTCTATGGTAATATATTCTACATATGGTAGAGCCTCTAGTCATAAACTTTCATGCCTGCTCACTCCTAGTAGAATCAAGGAAACCCAAGCTCAAGAAAATCTTTTTATATTAAGCTAAATTTTTCCTGGTACCACCTGGTTCTCTTACCTTGTGTTTCTGGTCCTGTTGAGGCTATAGCCATATGTTTCAAATCGAATTACCAACTATCTATTAGATGGTAAAACACATGGTGTGTAGGAATATGTTTTTTTAACTTATTGCAACTCAGCTGAATGGATGGTCCTCTATAATGTGTATGGACAGACTGCCAGCAGATTTTCCCACACTGACAGTGAGTTGTACGTGAGTCATAAAAAATTTAGGTATTTTTTAATGTTAAGAGAGATGACATTTATATTATATTACATATGATACAATGGGACAATATATGATGATGTTAAAAAATTTTGCTGTCATTTTGAATTAAATTCAAATACAAAATTTGGCTCTAGATATTACCTTGGAAGAAAAAAGAAAGTCTCATTTCAAGTTGGGACACATTATCCTTGAATCTAATTTTTCAGCTAAGTAATGATCCCTATGTTTCTTTTTTAGATCATATTACTCATCAAGTTATTTATGATCTGGGTAAGATGCTAAAATGGATTTGGCATATCAGATGAACATCGGTTGTGAATTGCTGGTCCTACTTAAAATGGCATGCAGTCTTTGACCTTTTTAGAGATAACTTTAGATGGTTAACTTATTTTTTAAAATCTTTGATAAATTTATTTTGAGAACTCAATGAATGTCTTGGTATGGTAATCCCAGGAAAGAAACTAACTCAAGACTTTCATGTCCTGGATCAAACTTAGCAGTGAGAATGATGTACTATCATCCCCAAAGGGCATGGAGAGGGAGAAGGATAACAGAAAAACAACATAAACCTTGGTTATCTTTCATAAATTAGAGAGTAAAATTAGAGATATTAATATATTTCAACAAGGCTGATTGATAAGCATCTAGATAATAGGAGTTACACGTAATTATTTTTTCCCCTCTCCATCAGTTCCCATTGAGGAGGTCTGAAAAAAAAAACAGTAGGTGTTAAAAAATTCTTCCTGCTTTGCATTAGCATCTTACATTTACAGTAGGAAATGTAATACTCAGAGTGCAGGCTCCCAGAGACAAAGCCTGATGTTCTTTCCCTTCTCCTTTGATAGGCAGTCTCCAGAAAATAGTAAACTCAGAAAAGATCAAACATCTTTGGGCATTGAAATGCCTCTTACTCAGCTGTGGATGATGGAAAAGGATGGTGTGTGTGTGTGTGTGTGTGTGTGTGTGTGTGTGTGTGTGTGTGTGTGTGAAAAGAAGAGTGAGATTGATAGTGGAAGAACACACAGCACATAACCTCATGAATATCAAAATTTTCTCTCTCCTATAGAATTACAGATCTGTTTCACTCAAGCCTTGACAAAAATTAGTTTATACATGATAACTACTTATCTAAAAATTGAATCTAAGATAATTACCGATTATATATTGGACTCTTTTAGCAACTTTACAGATATACCTGTGGTATGTGGGAGGGATGGGATAATTTATCTTTTTATATCCACTCATTAAATAGAACCTCTGACTAGAAAGTGGTCACTCAGGTTAAAACAAAAAACCTTTTACAAGAAAAATAAAAACATTGTTCCTTTATTTTCAGAATAGTACAAATTATTTTTACATTGAAAGTAATAAAACATCCTTGTTAATATAAAAGGATTGGTAAAGAAGGCACTGATATTAAAAATAAACCATGTCAATTCAGCCCATTATTTTGCTTTTACTTTGTATTCATTAGTTTAGACAGTATTTGCTCACTTACTTTTTGATGAGAATTGGGCTATAGCACATCCATGAGGTTGACAGAGAACACCAAGGATTGCCTTCAAGGAACTGACAGTCCAGTGAAAGAGATAAGAAAGGATTTTAGAACTAAAATGCACAATATTTAAAAAGAAATACCTAAATAGGATACAGACTCTGCTTTCTGAAATTTTAGAGAGACCTACCACTTGTAGTTGAGAGACTTGGGAAAGAACTCATGAGAAAGGTGGCTTTGAGCACAGTCCCAATTAATGGGTCAGATATACACATATCGAGCCTGGGGACAGGCATTCCAGATAGCAGTTACTGTGAGGAAGTTTGTTTGAATGGGTTGAAGGTTACTTAAGCTGTGTTCACTTTGCATAAAAAAGGTTCTTGAAGCTCAGGCTAAGGAAATTAGAGTTACAAATATTTAATATATTTAACATCATCATAAACATAATTTAGATGTGAAAGACACACTCCAAGTCATTCTCCCTGCAGCTGGAAGGATCTTTGGAAACAGAGACCCGATCATGCTGCTCTCCTGCTTATTTTTTCCCTCTGATCTTCGGCAAAAGTCCCAAAATCTTAACATGCCTACAAAGGCCTTGCACGACCTGAGCCTTACCTCCTTTCTCAGCTTCATTCTAAAAAACTTCCAAGGGGGAGGTAGACGCAGTAAAGGGGGTCAAATATGTGGTGACAGAAAGAAATCTAATTATGGGAGGTGAACACATAGTGTAAATATATATGCCTTACTGTTAAAATGTGCAGCTGAAACTTATTGTATTTCTTTAACCAATGTCACCATAAAAAATTAATTAATTAATTTAAAAATAAATAAATTAAATAAATAAAAAACTTCCAATCCGAATTCTGTGCTTAGCCTAGACTGGGGTTCTTGCTGGTACCGGAAATGTACCTTGCTATGTAAAGACCACATCTAGGTCTTTACATACTCTTTCTTTCTGCTTTGAATATTCTTCCCACTAAACGTTGTCAAACTTTACTCTTATACTTCTAAGCTTGGCTAAGATATTGCTTTCCTGATACTTCTGACTAGGTCAGATATAAACCCTGTCATCTTCTCTCTTAGCAAATGTCCTTCATAATATTTAAGATATTTTATAATAATGAAATTGATATGGGACAGTACTTGTAAAATTCTTAATCTTTTAGTAGGAAATGATAAGGGACATCTCTTGCAGAGTTCTTAATCTTTTTTAGTAAACCTAGTTAAGTTTTCTTCCCTCCTTTCTTTGGGAAAAAGTCCCTCTCCCACAAATACCGATAATTGCCCAAAACTGGTGACTCAGGTCCTCTGGCTATTGATAAGGGTCATCAGTCCATTGTTAGCAGAAATGGTGTTAGGCCAGACAAGGCTGAGTCTGAGAAGGGAGGGGACTTTAGGCCAAAGGTCTTTTTTACTCTTTAAGAAATATATTAACCAAACCCGTTTCCCTTTACTCGCTTAACAGGCAAATTAATAATAGAAATTAATAGATATATGATTTAAATAACAAATTTGTATCTTCTTTTCCTTATCTAAGGAATGAGGCAGCACTTTAGCAGGAAACCCAAGACCCTACCCTGACTGAAGCAGAATGGGCAAGAGCTCCTTGAAACACCAGTAGGCAGAGACTACGACCCTTCTCAACAGGAAGCAGATACGGAAGAAGAGACCTCCTGTCCCTCAACATCCATACTAATAATAAGGGAGTTCATGGCTCTTAGAAAAGAGCTAGGCAGGTAGGTTAGTCAGGGGTTTTGGGTCTGCCTGCAAAGACACTGAGGTCATCCTATCCTAGAAGAGGCCCGCCCTAATCCGCCCACAATTAAGCAAGCCAGAAGGCACTTTTAGATTAAAAGTAACTTTCACAAAGAAACAAGTAAGCAGCTACGCAATGAAGACGCCAACAATCTTCAACTCACCTGAGCTTCATTATACTATCATTATAATATGAAGCATATGCCCAGAAGTTCATTAATATCATTATAACAGACTGAATTCTAGGAACGTGCATGCACAGAAAGCAAATGATGAGTCACGGAGTCCTGTCAATCTTAACTGTCAATCAAGAAAGCTCACCCCTCTAAAAAAAGTAACCACCCACAGCAAATAGGGATAAAAACCCCAAAGGCTTTGTTACCAGCTCTTTGAGCCACGCTTCTCTTGCTCAGGCCCACCCGCTTCCATGTCTGGAAGCGTACTTTCCCTTCTAATGAAGCTTTTCTTTTCTACTGTATTTCAGTATCTTGCTCAATTCTTTGTTCGAAACATCAAGAACCTAGACAACACGCCAGGAGAGAATCCTCACTCTCCGGTTACAAAATGATCTCATGAATAATGACTAATATTTACTGAGCAATCATTATGTACCAGGCTATACTAACTGCTTAATGAATGTAGGTTGAACAAATGCATGAATGAAGGAGTAAATTAATCAATGAAGTTAGCCAATAAATATAAATTAATAACTCGGATTTCATCAAGTTTTAAGTTTACACTTCCTTATGATTTCCAAATTAAAATAGTATCTGTCCATATGCCATATGATATTTGGGTAATAATGATAACAATTTACTGCGCAATTACCATGTTCCAGGGACTGTTTACATATATTTTATCTATGTAAATATATGAAATATCTATATATCCCTATATACTAGCACATATGTGTGTGTGTGTGTGTGTGTGTGTTTGTGTATGTGTGTATACTCATATATAATCTTCACAACCCCCCGATGAGGCTGATTTATAGTCACAATATATTTCAAAAGGAAAGTAAGACAGACCTGGTAAGTTAAATAATGTCTCCAAGGTCTCCATATGGTAGAACTTAAAATTGGAGACTGAAGAGAGTAGCTGTCACACTCTCTAGTCCTAAACTCCTCTGTAGTGGTTTCCTACTGAGCATCTTTCTCTGTGCTTCCCCACTCGGCTCATCTGCTACCATATTCTTGGAACTACTTTGCTTCCTCCCAACAGTGGTGTTCTTAGATAACATGTCTCCTATTAATAGGGCTTCCCAGTTAAACTTGAATTTCAGATAAACAGCAAATAATTGTGGTATATAAATATGTCCCAAATATTGCAGAGAAAATACACTAAAAACATATTCAGTTTTTATACAAAATTTCAATTTGACTGAGCATCCTCTAATTTTATTTGCTAAATCTGGCAACTCTATTAACAAAATCCAGTCTCGCAAATTCCTAAAATTTCTGAGTAAGGAAACAGTTTTCCCTTTCCTGTCACAGGCCTGACTCTCAACGCCACATTTCTTATGCTAGTGAGCTGTGGGTAACTATTTTTGTCCCCTGTTTCTGCTTTGCTAGTACCTTCTAAGTGGGTCTTCTATCTCTTTTTACATAGTGCAGCACAATTTTTCTCTTAATCTCAGCTCATTTTAGGACCACACATATATATACCTCCTCATCTCTCCTATGCCTATGCCCTCCTCTCTCTTTCCTTAGCCTCTTTCACTCCTTCATGTCTCAACAAGTGATAACTTCTGAGGATCCGAAGCAAACTGGCCAAATTCTCAGTTTAATTGGGTTCTCCAGCTAAAGAACAAGCTTCTTAATTTCCATTACTTTTTCCTTACCTCAATTCTGAGCACATGGCTCTTTAGGTAGTTGATATTCAGTAAAGATCTGATTTCCAAGTTTTATATATTTGCTCATAATGTTCTATGTGAGGATGTGTTTAGCAGCATATTTTTCCCATGGAAGATGCTTAGCCAGTCAGTGTGGCAATCATCAGGAACTTTCTGAAAGAGAAAGAACAAGCAAGCCACATTTTATTTTCTGGGGCCTGGTGAATCCTGAGAGGTCAAGAGTATATACTTTGCATAGATCTGCAGACCATCAGAACTAGAAGGTTTCTCGAAGTTGCCCCAATGCCACCCTTTATTAAATTCAGACAAAACATGACTGAGATTCATAAAGGAAAAGTTAGTATACCTAAGTCAGAGAGGATCCTTGATTAATAATGTACAGTCATCAAGTTGTGTGCAGAAAAAAATTGCAATGGTGAAATCACTGTTGGAATATAAGCTCCAATACTGAATAGCAGTATGTATGATACTTGAGAAGTCATTTACTCTTCTGGCACCTTACCTTGTTTCTGAAACAGAGATGATAATATTGAGCCATCTACTTCACCGAATTGTTTCAAGTATCAAGAGAAATAATGTAGATGACAGCCTTCTGCCAACTGTGAAGTGTTATATGATGTAAGGAAGTATAATATGTAGCCACTCCTACTGCAGCGAGGATTGGAGCTGATGAATTTGAGGAGGCTGTTTTCCTCTGGGTTAATGCAGAGTCAGTGACCCAGCCCTCTGCTGGAGGCCTTTCTTCCAGATACAGGTTCTCTTAAATAAATATTTGACACAAGCTGCTCTGATCATCTGTAGTCATTTAAAAGAGTAAAGGTTTTTTTTTTTCTTTCCTAATAATAATGTATTAGCCTTAGTGGTCTGACCAAATTCCAACCTCAGTAATTGTCTTCCTTCTTACTATTCTTTAATGAGGCTCAAAAGGTTAATTAGTTGTTTGCAAAGTCCTCAAGTACTTAATGGAGGTAATTTAGCAGGACAATACCTAAATGTAAACCTTTGGTGAATGACTAGATAGACAGTTGATATAAAGAACTAAGAAACTGACAGTTTCTATTAATATTCTATTAACTTAATACATGGTGATTTAAAAATAAAAACAAAGACAAAGATACCTTTATTATAAGCAGTGATACAGCAATCTTAGACTGAGAAGTAATTTTTTATGTAAGCTTAAGACTAAACACAAAAAATAAGTATTTTTAAAGAAATAAAATATTATAACACATTTTCCTTAGAATTGAAGTAAATTCATTGTTGGATAAGACAATAATTTATTGATTTAAATTGCAAACTATATTAGGACCCTGATAGATTTCCAAAGAAAAGAATGTGTTCTACTTGCATAGCTATACATTGTTATAATCTACTGGAATCTCTTTCTTAAGGATATTGGCTTGACTCATTTAGTGGAAGGTAATTTATATTATACATACTTATAATTATATTCTCATATGTACACACATTAAGAAGCAGCATATGTTTCTGTAATCCTGCAAATCTTCACTTCTTTAAAATGACTTTTTCTCTTCTCTCTCCTTGATTCAAAGTGGCCTTGGGCTCACTTGCTTCTTTTCTTTCCTTATCGTTCTGCATACTACATGACCTCTCCCTTAACCATTAAGCCCTTAAGTAAGCATCAAACAGTCTTAGGAACAAAGCCTCAGGTCTGTTGACCACGGAAACAGAATTTTGGTCAAACTAAAGATTTTATAGCTCCACACCCATGAAGGTGGAAGATCCTACTGACATCCCCATGAAATCAGACAGAAAGATGCCATGACTGACATCAGGACCTGATGCAATGATCAACTGCCTCCTACCCTAGGCCCCACCAATCAGTAGAACCCACGACCCCAACTCCCTTAGCTACCATGACTAATGAGTTTTCCCCTATAAAACCTATCTCCTAGAGGCTATAGGGGAGCCATTAGCCTTAGTGGTCTGACCAAATTCCACAGCTCACATGAGTCTCCGGGTTTGGTACCATTTCCCTAAATATACCTCTAATTTCTTTGCTGAAAACTCCTGTAAGTGTCTCTTTTGGCTTTGACGGTACAGGCAAAACAAAGCCCTTGAGCTCTATAGCATTTCTTCTTTTTTTGTTTATTTGCATGTTTGGTTTTTGTTTGGTTATTTTTCAGACACATTTGTAAAAAGCACAAGCTGAAGAGTGTACTAGCAGAAGTACTATGAGCTTGGGTGATTGGTATGTGAACCTTTTAGCATATTGCGTGTAGTGGTTGGTTTCAAAGACAGTAATATTTGATTGGATGATAACTTGAAATTTTAAAATTGCCTTTGCATCATATACACATGCACACACAAACACACACATGCATATACATACACATTCATGTGTGTGTGTGCAATTTATATTTTAATTCATGGTAATTAATGTTATATGTTATGATTACATAACTTTCTTGCTTATCATTCATTTTTTCCTGGGAATTATGATGCTGTAATTTTATTCGAATTGAGGGAGAGAGACAGTTAATTGAATAAGATAGAAATGAAAGTCCATCCTACGTGTTTCCATAGAGGATTTCAGCAAATTTCACAAAAATAAAATCTATAGTAAAATAGGAATAGAAAAATAGAAAACTGGAAAATAAAAATGTACTGACCACAAGTTTAGTTGTGTTTCTTGACAGCCATGGCGAGCAGGAGACACCATTGAATCCAAAAGATCTGTTAGAGGAAAGAAGTGTTAACATTCCTTAGAGATAACATTTTTTCTAGCACTAACTTCAAAAAGAAATGGCTTATTCAGTGTTTGACATAGGACACACTAAAGAATAGAAAATAAATTACCCTCAACAATAATGACATAGGGGAGGGAAAGAGAGTTAGAAGCCACATAACTGTTACTCCCAACTGCCATTAGTAAACACAGAAGGAATAAAAACTCTTGCTGGTCTGACAAAGGACTGCCTAAATCATGCAACTTTCTGGTGATTTCACTTGTTTCCAGTATAGGACTTGAGGTACCAAGTGGAATAGACATGAAATGTATTACACTTAAAATACTTTTCTTAAATATTGCTTTTTGACACAGAAGAAATATTTTATATCTTTAAATTAAAATTAAATGGCATTCTTAAGGAAACTATGCAAACTCTAGGCAAAATATATAATATAAATGGAACTACCTCATAGCCATTTAAAAGTTCATAAATGAAGCATGTCTTCCCTTATCTTTTATCTTTCAGAAAAAAAAAAACTCACAAGCTGGCATCTCCCAGGACCCAAAGAAACAATCAACCCACTGTCTATTAATTCAATGACTCACAGCCAAACTTTTTGGAAGAATTGTCAATTTTTACTGTCTTCCCTTTCTCGTCTCCCACTTACTTCTCTTCTCTATGCAAATTGACTCGGTTCCCCACTATTTCACCAAAACTATTCTTGATACGAGCACTGATGATCTCTGTTTTGCTAAATTCAGTGGGTACTTTTTCAGTTTTGTCATCCTTCCTTTATTCATTCAACAAATATTTGTTGATTGACAGCCACACGTCAGGCACTCCATTCCTGGATATAAAGACAGATGTCAATTAAATTTCAATGAAGAAAAAGTACAGTGTGCTATGGAAGCGAATAACAAAAGACTTCATTAAATCATGGGGAAACATTTAACCACTTGGAAGCAGTTGACTTCTATGGCATTATACTTCTTTGGCTTTCCTCCTTCCTTACTGACTGTTCCTTCTCTGTTTGACCTTTAAATATTTGCCAAGGACAGTCATGGTTTACACAGGATGGTTCTGCTTTATGCTTGCCCTCTTGGCATAATTATTAATAGCATCCCTTTAACTCTCAGATGAGTCTGAGTTTAGACCATAAATGATACGGTCACCCTTTTTCTAGGTGACCTAATTCTGTGTTGAAGCATTAAATAGCACATATATATGCTGATGACTCCCAAATCTTTCTCTCACTTGACACTTTTTTTCTGAGCTACTGACCTGTATGTTGAACTGCTTGCTCAGTAACTCCAATTTGATCTCTCCCTGGGAGCTCAAGCTCAGCATGGCCAAAACTGAATTTAATTTGCTGTCCCTACCATCTATCTAGTTGTGGAAGCCATAAATCTAGCATTCAACCTTGAATCCTTCCTCTCTGATGTACTCTTATTGTCAAACAACCACTAAAAGCTTTACACCATATTTTACATATGTCTTAAGTCATACTGCCCAAGTCTAGCCAACCAATGTCTCTCGCACAATCACTGCAACTGCTTTCTAACTGTGCTCCTAAGTTTCATTCCCCCAAACATATCAGTTCCTAGTCCAAATAGTCATGGGAATTATCTTTCAAAATCTCATTAAATCACCATCTTGTTGAAAACTTTAGTAATTTCTCATTGGATTCAGGGTAAAGAACACAATCTTCATTAAATCCCTGCCTTTATTTCCAGTCCTATTCTTTAGCCGATTCCACCTTCGTTTACTACACTCCAGACACACCACACTAACATACATATTTTTCTGTCAGAGACACTTTGCCTGCCATTCTAATGCAAATATCACTTCTCCAAAAAAGTCCTATGTTCTCTTCTATACATTCACATCTATTTTTCATATCAATCACCACCAGTAATTAAATAATTTTCTCTTTGAGAAATTTGGAAATTATTTCTTTTAAAGTCTGCCTTCTTTTTCAGACTACAATCTCAATGAAGACATTGAATTTTGTCTGTTTAAAGCTTTTATCTCCAGCACCCAGCACACTATCTGGCACATTGCAGACTCTCAATAAATATTTGCTACAAAAAGAAATAAAGGAGGAAAGAAACAATGATTAGATGTGAAACAATGTCTTTGACACTTCCTCATGATCTGAGAAGAACTTCAGATTTCTGATACTTTGCACTATAATCAGAATATACTCTACATTGAAGGACTTAAGATCGAAGAAGTCAGGAGCTCTGAACTACTGATTGGAGGAGAGTTCCCTGCCCATCAGGGACATTACACAAGTAAGAGATTCCCGTTGTGTTAAGCCACTGTGATTTTTTTCTCTCTCTCTTCAGCAGCTCCTGTTACCTTAAATACCCCTTGTTTAATACCTCGAGCAAATTTGGGTTTTAATTTGACAAACGAGATTATCAGTGATTATCGAGCCATGCCAATTAGTTTCAGATATTTGAATTAATGTTGAAATGATTATGTGATGAGAGTAGTTAGAAGAACAACAACAACCAGAAACACACCTTGATAGCCACGAAGGATATGTCCTGACACTTCTGTAAATATTACTGTATCTCCTGATTTTGTAGGCAAAGGACATTATTTTTTTCTCACTGAGCTAGGGCCCTGTTAACTAGAGAGTAAACTTTTATATTCAATGACTTAGTATCTCAATAAATTGAGGTCATTAGTAATTGGTAGAGGAGGAAGGAGTTGGATGGGGTAGAGTGCCAGAAGAAAAATGAAGGGGATATGTAGGTCAATAAGGCATTCAGTTAATGTCCAGTCCCATGCACTGTTTTGAGCTCCTAGTGTTAGAAGGACCAGATATTTATGGTACATATTTTCATGATAATGATTTCAGTAAGAGTTGATGGATAGAGCAGAAACAAATTTGAAAGGAAACTGAGAAGCTAACCACAAGTAAAGCTGCTTCAGTTTCCAAGTAACAAATTATAAGTGTTTCCCCACCTATGCATGGAATTTATTTATTTATTTATTTATTTTTCACCTACAGCACCTGGTTGTCCTAAATAGTCTCCCATCCAAGTACTATTCAGGCCTGACTCTGGTTAGCTTCCGAGATCAGACAAAATCAGGCACGTTCAGGGTGGCATGGCCGTAGACTCCTCTGCATGGAATTTAGACATGCTCTGACATCCTGAGGACTGGAAACATTTACATATAACATGCTTAATATAATCATTTTCTTTAAATCACAATTGGTTAAGACCTGTGTAAGGTTTCTCCAAGTGGACCCATATGCAGCAGGCATGGACAAATGGGAGAGAGAGAGAGTGATATAACCAGGTATATTTCATAGCCACATGGTGGTTACAACTAACAGACTGGTTTGTGCATACATATGAGGCAGTCCTTTGGAGATTTCAAGACAGAGACTAAAATATAACAATTTAACCAATGGGGTTCATTTTTTGGTTTTTAAAAAGTACGTGCTTACTTGATAGTGACTAGTGGTAAAATTCAAGATGATTGGATTATTCTACCCAACCAGTGGGATATTAAGTAGCTCATGGGATTCTTTAATTAGAACTACCACTTATGTGAGATTGAATGACAGTGCACCACACTCAAGGAATATGTTGGGAGAACTGAATACGTAAGTATTTCTCTGGCAACTTCATAAATGAGTGAAGTAATATACCAAACCATTCAGTGGCTTTCATGAGGCCACTCAGCTATGATTCCAAATGAATTTCAGTTTCATTTATATCACACTTCACACTGGAGCTCCTTGTTCATATAGTTAGAAGGAAACTCATTTTCCTCTACACTCTAATAATGATATTCCACATTTTTAGTTGTGCATTTTCACTACTCTAAACTTGCACTTATTTTATTAATATTATTTGTGTAAAGGGTTTATCCTTCCTGCTAAAATGTGAATTCCTTAAGGACACAGATAGTATCAGATTAATTTCTGTGTCTTCACTGCTAAATAGCACCTGGCTCCCAGTATGTTTCATTAATTGTTTACTGAGCGAATGTTCAATTCTTTATCAAAGAAATTACATGTTTGAAATGGTAGCCTCTTTCCAAATTCTCTGTCTCATCATGATAAAAGCTGAATGGGTTTAGTATCAAAGCATCCTGAGATATTGACAGCATGGATCAGTAGATAAGTACAAGAATCCATGTGTAAGTGGGGGCACAGATGAAAGAAGCTAACCACTTTCTAGTGTTGGATGGTTGGAGTGGGGCAGACAGCCATCAGTTCAACAATAAGCACCCAAGATAGCACAGTGATTTTAACCCAAGCAAATGTTGCTATTCAAGCAGATGCTAGCTGGTATATGTATCAAACAACCAGAGTAGAATTGCATTCTCATGTGTGCCATTGATCTTAGATGATCCATCTGGTATAGAATGAGACCCAAGCCACTGATTACAGTTACACAGAGGAGGGGCTTGCCCTGTCATTGAAAATAGATTTCATCTTGTTTTAACTGAAATTGATTACTAGGCAATGCCTCCAGCACCCACTTGAAAAGAATTTTAAAACCACATTTGGGCTCAAAGAAAAGGAAAGCCTAAAACTGATTATTAAAGTCTGCCATAAATATACTGCCATGGTATACTGGGCAATGTCCAAACAGAGTTGAAAGAGAGAAACCAGCAGCTTTATTGACATGTCAGAGTTAAAACTTGGGATAATAAGATTAATTTTTAAAAAGATGCTGATTTTGAAGGTTATACTCCAGTTATCCTGACTGCCCCGGCCAGCATTTTTGTCTATGAACTATGTGGAATTTGACCAGTTCATTATAATATTTATTGCCAGAAGCTCAGTGGAACTGAGGAAGGTGGAAGCTGACAAATAAGATCTCTAAAGTTTAGTTAAATAATTATTTATTTTTATGCTTAATGACAGATCTAAATTGTTTAAATAGATAAAAACTCTCTCCTTGCGTTTTCCTGGAGGGCTCAAAGAGTGGGTTCTTGGCACACTTTGGTGTCTTGTCAGTGATTTCGGATTGTCTAGAGGATACTCTTTTTCCATTTCTACACAACATCCTTTGTCAGTGTCCCAGCCAATGAAACTTCACTGTTATATGAATCTTAAAATAAGTACAAGCTGCTGACAGAGGTTGTGCCAGTGAGGGAAGGAGTTATGGATTTCCTGTGCATCATTCTTGAATCACTCTGAACAGGTTTAAAACACTTAAGGCAAAATAAAGACATTATTCAAAATCAGAATGGTCAAAGCCACCTCGTGCTTTTTGCTTCCAAAATATAGCAGTAACTACTCTGGTCTGTACTGTCAATGTTTAGAAGTAGAGGCATCTTATTCATTCATTCATTCATTCATTCATTTATTATCTATCTATTTATTTATTTATTTACTGCACTGCATTTAAATATACTATAGGTAAATCAGAAAATTCTGACATAGTCTTAACCAGTAATATAAAATATATAGAAAGCAACAGAGATATTGGTAAACTAAATGCTCTATCTAAGCTTTCATGAGCAAGAACTGTAAGACATTAAATGTTCAATGTGCTGTTCTTGAGCTAAAAGAGAAATGAGACACAGCTTGTGTTGACTGTTGTTATTAGTTCCAATCTCATTTAATTGTCTCAAGACATTAGAATTTATGTACTGTTTTTCTCATTTTACAAATGAGGAATCTAAGGCTTACATAGTTAAGTAATGATCATGAAATCAATCTGGGAACAAGGGTTTGAATGAAGGCATTCGTCTCTTATGATCATGATTTTCTTGTTCTCTCTGACTTCTTCCTGCCACTGAGTCAAATATTCACAGCACAGACCCTAGAATTTAGAGAAGGTTGAGATTGGTCCAGTGGGAGATGATCCTGGAAAGTAGCATCGATTTCATCCTGTAATTGAAGAGTCACTGAACACTGAAATGGATTTTGATAAGCAATCAGGTGTTTGGTGGTGGTGGTATTAGAAGGAAAGGTGGGAGTAATTTAACCCCCACTCCCATGCTAAAAATCTCAGGGGCCAGACACCAAATTGAGGAAGGAAAGATAAGATGCTATAACTGAATGCTTTTATTGAAGTAGCAATCTTGTGATGCAGAATTTTTGGTACTAGAAATAGACAAGAATGAACATATGGGAAATAGAATGCAAAAGAACAGCTGACAGAATGTGGTGAGAACCATATGAAGCAAGAGCAAAGAAAAAACAAAATGACTTGGAGTCTTGATTCTGTGTGCCAAAGAAAAGAATGGGATTTTTGAATTAAATAAGAAAGCCAAAAAGCTCCAGTTAGAGTTATTGTAAAGATATCTAAATAACAATTTAAAGTGGAGAAATTCCAAGCATGAAAGCGTTGGGATCACTGCTGCCCTCATTCCCCCGCCCTCCCTTAATTTCTTATTGAAGTGGAAAATGAAATATATAAAAAGTGGATAACTTTCATTAGCACTGAAAAAAAAAAGCATGGATGCTATTTACATGTCAAAAATTTTAGGGAATCCCCACTAGATATAAAGAGGATCAGATCAAATTAACAGAAGGCATAGAGAGTTATTCAGTATTATTTTTCCTGAGAAAGAATAAGATGGCTTTGGTGCAAGTGGAAGAGAAACAAAATCCACCTTAATGTGTCTTGATTTACAAAGTGAGACATGACTGTGAGGAGAATCTGTGGGGCTCTGAAGGTGTACTTGAATGTTCATTAACTTTTTTTAGATCAGAAATATTTGGACCATAATAGTATTATTGAATACCATAGGATTTGATCAAAGCAAGCAATCACTGGCAGTGTGGCTGGGTCAGGCAGAGTTGGAACACTGTCAAGGGTTGCTCAAGAGATTTCTCCAAAATTATATATCTAAGTCAAGTTGCCGCTCCTATATGAAGGCCATGGAAATCAGTTCAGTTATTATTTTATTCAACAAATATTTATTGCGAGCCTGCCATATGTCAGGTACTCTCCTAGGCACCAGCAATACCTTAATGAAAATGACAGGCAATGTCTCTGCTCTCATGAACTCTACTTTCATTGGAGGGAGATACACAATAACCAAACGGATGATGTCAAGTTCTATAAGTGCTATAAAGCAAACTATAGCAGTGCAAGAACATTAGAAAATACCAGAGTAATGAATGGTGGATTTCTATTTTATGGAGAATAAAAAGGAAGATTTCTCTGATATGTTCTCATGTGAGTAGAGATTAGAATGAAGTGAAGAAGGAAGCTATAAAGATCTCTGGGAAAGATCATTCCAATCATAGGGAATATTGAGAGAGGAAATAAAAAACATGAGTCAGGAGCATGGCTGAGTGTTGTGAAATTGTGTGGAAAGTGAATAAAGTGGCAGTGGAGGGGATCAGATTATATAGGGCCTTAACAGGTCATTGTAAGGATTGGCTTTTCCTCTGAGTGAGCTAGGAAACAGCTTGGGGTGGAGGAAATATGAACAAAAGAGTGGTGTAATCAGACATTCAAACTTTCAGAAATTATGCTTCCTAAAGAAATAACTTGAATACTTTACAAAAAATAAAAATAAAAAAGAAACATTGAAAAGATAACAAATGAGTAAATTGTCTCTGGAAAGAACTGTGTATTAAGCATGGTATCTAATTAAATATATGAAACTGGGTATAAATATTTTTTCTAAATATGTTTATAAATCTAATGATATTTTATCTTTGAAAGAGATGCTTTTTATAGAAAAAAGTGATAATCACAGAAAAAATAAGAGTGAGTAAATGGAGAAAGGGGGTGAGTAAAAGTGGTTAACTGCTTTTCTACAACGTACAATAAAAAATTGTTTTTTCATTTTGTTTTTTTGTTTTTGCTTTGTGGCAAATTCAATATAAATTTAAGAATGCTTTGAAAAGCTTTGAGATAACCAGTTCTGGAATTAAAAGTGAAATATGTATCTTTTAAATCATTACAGAAAATAATAATAAACAAAAATAGTCTATGAAAAGTCTAAGTGGGAATAAAACAATAAGAAACAATTAAAAACACAAAGAGCTTTATAAGAAGGTAGAAGTAATATCCAATATAATATCAGCAATGATAAATGAAAATCAATTAAATTTCTAATTAAAAGAAAAATACTTTTCAGCTCTCAGTTGTTTTATCCTGTGATGAGCTACTTATAATAGACATAGTGACGATAAGATATAGAAAGGCCTCAAACTCACGCGCGTGCACGCACACACACACACACACACACACACACACACAAAACAATGGGCAGCAATAGAATGGGCAATTAAAACAAGCAAAAATAAACATGAAAATTAATCACAGTGCTAATTGAAATAAAAAGAATAACATATTAATAAAATATATTATTTCTGATAAAAATGGGCAATTGTGGGCCTCTATGTGCTATTATAACAGGAAATTACACAAAAGCCAGAAGTTCTGTAAATTGAATAAAAAAATGGGAAACATGGAAGGAAGGAAGGAAGGAAGGAAGGAAGGAAGGAAGGAAGGAAGGAAGGAAGGAAAAAAGGAAGGAAGGAAGGAAAGAAGGAAGGGAGAGAACAAAAGAAAGGAAGAAAAAATTTTACCAAACACAAATGAAGTGCAGTGGAGAATGAACATACCACTTTCAGAATAGAACAGGTCATGGGAAAATTATGAATAAATAAGTACAGGTTGTCAAGATGGCTACATAGATTATTCTTGACTTTAGTCCTCCTCACAAGACCACCTAGCAACTATTCACGGGACACTTTTGAGAAAACTCCAGAACCCAGGGGTGAGACTGAAGCATGTCCCTGGACCACAGAGACAGAGAAGAACTATATTAAAAAGGAAAAAGGAGCGGATACACTCTAACTAAAGTGCTCCTCCATCAAGCCAACACAATGTAGCACCTAGAGGGTCCCTCTGGGCCTCTGGTTACTCCCATAGGTAAAAGAGAGCCCAGGGTGAACATCCAGCTACCCCAGCATTGTGTGATCCTTCCCAGGAGGCCCACTCAGGTCTCATGTCATTGGGTTCACTTGGAGAATCTGTGAGACTCAAACACTGGGGATCAGATAGACGAAGAAGGGAGACAAAACTTAAGAGTAACCAGCCTCAGATTTCGGCATACCATGTTCCTGCTTGCAACAGTGCCCAAGAAGATATCCTAGACAGTGCCTCTACCCATCTGCAAAATTGAGTCAGTGGTCCTATCTGGCCAGGAAGCTTGGTTGGCAGTTTTGCCTGACTTGAGTCTACAGCTAAAGGGTTGTATTGGCCATTGAGCCTATTTTATTGCCTCGCTTGGGCAGGGAAGCAAATTTGCAGTCTCACTCTGGTACAAACCAACTGGAAAGCATAGCCACAGATGTCTAGCAGATATGGAGCCCATTTTACATATCTCTTCAGTCAAGGAGCCAAGCCTGTGGCCCTGCTCAACTGTTTAGTATAGTCTCTGTCTCTGCATGATCATGGAGCCTGAACACTGACCTTGAGAAACCTCAGAGCCAAGCCAGAGGCCTCACCCAGGCAAGGAGCTCAGCCAGCAATCCTGCCTGACCACAGAGCATAGTCTCCATCCCCACCCAACTACAGAGTACTGCTGGATGCTTCACCTAACTAGAGAGCCTGGCCAGTGAACCCACCTATAGTGGAGCATAGTCAGTAGCCTACCCCATTAGGAAATCCAGCCAAATGGACCACAGATAGACCCTTGACGCAATGGCTGCCAATCCGTAGGCCAGGTGATGAATTAAGGCACATTTTGGTATGAATAGATGAGGTGGCTCAGGGGAATTTTTTTATTTGGGAATTTCAACTTACATATAATATTTAAAAGGAAAAAGAAAAAGATAATTGAAGCAGTTACTGGTGAAAGCCACAGTTTAAAGCATGAATAAAGCTGAGACTGAGTAGACTGAAACTGGCCTGTTACAAGTTGTAGTTGTTATTAATGCTATTCAGTAGAGTTATTAAAGCTATTCAGTAGATAGTCGAAAGAAGGATAAGCCCAGAGAGAAGCAGGGAACTCATGAGTGAGAGTTATAAAGAAACTTTAGTCCTTTCCATCTTTTGAATTCCTGTCTTGGTCCACAGCGAACCACCATATAGTTCCAATATATTGAATGAATGCATTAGTTTTCTATTACTGATTAATATATTGCCACAAACTTAGCAGCTTAAAACTATACATAGAATTTTGTAGTTTCTATGGGTCAGGAGTCTGAGCCTAGCTTCATTACAACCTCTTCTAGGGTTCAAAAGGCTGCAACAGAGGCATTGCCCAGGCTGCATTCCATTCTGGAACTGGGAGTCCTCTTGTCATTTAGGTTGTTGGAATAATTCAGTTCCTTGCAGTCGTGAAACTGGAATTCCTGTTTTCTTGCTGATTATAGGCCAGGGGCCATTCTCAGTTCCTATAGCACTCATATTTCCCTGCAATAGGCAGCTCAAAAAATGAATATTGGATTCTTCAAAACCAACAAGAGAATGTCTTGCTACAGTCGACTAAGATGGAGGATTATATAATGGGAAACATCCCATTGTATTTGCCATATTATATTAGTTAGTAGCAAGTCATAGGCCCTGTCTGCACTCAAGGCGGGGAATTATTCAAGGGCATGATTCAATGGGGTTCAACTTAGGGTGTGTTCACCATGGTGAGCCTCTGCTACAGGCAATTGTAGGTGGCTATGGACCATGTTACCTCAAACTCTTTGTGAATAAAGCAGAGCCTTAGTAAGTAGATATAATGACATTTATATATGCTCTCTTTGTTATTTATTTGCTATCAACATCTACTCACTTTTTCACAGAATATAAGAAACCATTTTTTTCATGAACATAATTTCTCTCCAGTGGAATGTTAGTTTGTAATAACAACAGGTCTAAACTTCAGAAGGTTTGGTTAAGCTAGCTGTAGAGGTATGCATTCTGTTTTATTAATCATTATTCATCGATTTTGTTTTTTTTAATCAGGCCTCAGATACTTCATTGCTACTTAATAATTTAAATTTATGCTCCCAGAATCACAAATGTATAATCTCACATTTATCCCTGACCTGATTTTATCAAACATATGAAATAGAAGGGGAATACTTGAGCAACTGTGAAGCTACTGAGAGAGATTAAATAGTTTCAGACTATAAAATACAAACAAGCAGCTGTTATATAGAAACATTTTGTTGGTTTTTCTAAATGAAACGTTTCTTTTTACTAATTTAGACTAAATAAAAGATGTGGTAACTAATTACAAGAGCCTTGATTTTACTTTCAGAAAAGTAACAACCATTCTATAGAGAATGAATATGAAGCCTAAATCATGTAAAAATGGATATTTTAGCATACTTCCTCAAAGGGAGTGGGTTCACTATATTCGTAGGTTTGACTTGAATGCAACCTCTAAGTTGGAAGCAATTAATGTAATATGCATTTTATATAAAATTGCAATACTATTTGAAAAAGGAGGAAGATGACTTGTAAATATCAAATTAATGGAATGGAACCTATTTATTTGTATATTTATTTATAGAGAATAAACTCAAAAAGCAAAATGTATACCCACTTATTTACTTTAAAAGATCAATTTTTCTCATCTAAATAAACTCAGATAACATTACCTTAAAATGTGTCTTTTTCTAAAAGAAAACATTTCGTGCAACCTTAAATGTAAGCACTTCCACATACCCCTATCTTAAAAAGTTAGTTGCTACTTCTCAGAAAAGATTAAAGCAAAATTAGGTTGACACAATTTCTAATAAGCAACCTGCTTTTTGATACATCCTTAAGGAGGAACACAAAGAAAGAGAGATATAGTCCTTGCTCTGAAGTAGTTTACAATCAAGTGAAGCAGTCATCAACAAAGAAAGTGAAATTATTGATGTGCAGATGAAACAATAATTTAAAATACAAATATAAGAGAGATGACAAGGTAGTTCATGGCTGATGTTTAAATGAGTCACAGAAAATGACTGCAGGATTTTAGCTGAGTGAAAAAGTCATTGGGAGGAATGGTAGTTTATTGAATAAAGTATACCGGTCAGGTGGTTTTAAGTTTCCCATTTCAGGTTTTGTTACCAGCTAGTTGTATCACTTACAAAAATCCATTTTATTTTCTTGGTTGCAGTTGCTTCATTTAAAAAATTAAAGCTATGGCTATTACAAATGGTATATAAAGTCTGTTTTAATTCTAAAAAATCTATGCTCTTATGGCTATGAAACGTTTAATAAAGGAAGATGATGAGTAGGTAGCTTAGCTAGGTCTTGTTGAATGTAATTTGACCAGACAAGAGGCATCATGAGGATATTTCCTGGAAAGGAAAGTGCCTAAGTCAAGATATAAAGATACTTACTACAAGGTATAATTAATTGGAATTTATCACTACAGAATCAGCATTTTCCCTGATTTTCCTGAAGACATATTTTAGGTTATTTTTTCTTTGACTATAATAACAACCATTATGAGATACCTAGGCTTCATTTCTCCCCCAAAAATCAACATTACAATATTGGAAGGTTGACTTCCAGCCATATCACTTTAAATTAACTTTGGATTGCTTAAACTATGACACACACACACACAAATCTTCAAACCCCTGTCTTCACTATGAATCTCAGGTCAGATCTATTTATTTGCAGTTTTTCTATTTGAAAGTGAAAATGAGGGGAGAAATGCAAAACCTAGATTGATTAGAATCTTTCTCTATTCAGAAAAGGTGCCAGACCCTAGTCTATTAGATTTCTTGTCATTTGATGAATTAAATATAATTATAATGAACTCACTTGGGATTTGATTATAATCTGGGGAGTTTTTCTTTCTAATTACATAGCTTTATATTAACTCTTAAATGTAAATGTGTAACTTTTCTCTAAAAACCTAGAAAGTCACAGTCCTCTGAGCATTTTACATAACTGTTATTTGAAAGGATCTTGAAGACTGCACAAGGACTCTCATTAAATCTGACATTACTCAGAAGCAGGTAAGTGGCCCTGATTATTATTCTTTTTTCATAGGTTAGCAGTTCCAGACCCAGAACCATCGTAAAGGTCTCAAGGGACTGCCAAATTATCTCTTAACTTTTGTCTTTTCCTTGTGCTGCCATTGTTCAAGTGAAAGTTTATATTCACTATCCATTCGCAAGAAGCTTGTTTTTGGCATTAAATGGGGAAAATGGCCAGTGAAGACAGTGGGAAGAGCATGGCTGAACCTTTTTCCAAATAACTTGTTAATGTTAGGCCTAAGGTAATATAAAAAATAAATAAACTGAGTATGTTTCTGAATGGCTAAATGGATACATGAACAAAGATTTGATATCAATCCTTCAGTGTTACAAGATATTTAGAAGAGACTTTTTTTATTTCTTAATTAATTAATTAATTTTAATTTCGGCTTATCACTTCAAATGTTCGTATAATATAGCTATCAAACAATCTGTGAAAACATTCTGTAATTTTATTTTCAGAAAGCTCATAAAATGCATTTTATTTTCTTGAAACTATTTTTTAATTAATCTAGGCCCATTAGAGGTCAAGCTTTCTTCGCCGTCTTAATTTGAAGTTAAAGATTCATTCTGTACATTTATTCATGCCACAAGAACCTGTCAAGCCTTATACTAGGCAGTATAAAGAATACCAAGGGTGTAAGGTATCAGTGACTGCCTCAAATAGCTCAATGTACTGTGGAAAGCAGACCAATTTTTAAACATATAATCATATAGGAGAATAAAAATATTTAAGTAAATTATGTTCAAATTGCTATGAGAACCTAGGTGATGGAGTAGTCTAATGTCAGTAGAGAAGGTAAGCAAGGCTTTACCTCTCTGTATCAGTCCTGGAGGCACAATTCTTATTGTATTCTATATGTTATGGGGTACTACAGAGTGGCAATATTTTGAAGAAAATACCTGTAAAGATCTTCATGAGGAGGTAGCATATAAGTTGATCCTTGAAAGAACAGTAGAAACTTGTCACCCAGAGACTTAGAGGAACAGCATTCCCGGCAAAGAATATAATATGTTCAAAGACTTGTATATGTGAAAGAACATGGCACATCTGTTGAATGGCAACTCAGGTGTTTGGAGATGTCCTCAGAAATGAGAATTATGATGTCTCAGAAAGAGAGAATAGCAAAGAAGCAACCTGATGAGAGAGAACATGGCATACCAGAAGTGGCAAGAAGTTAGTGACTCTAAAGTTTTTTGTGTGAGGTGTGACATAACAGTTTCTCACCTTCAAAGGTTTCATGAGAGGAGGAAGGGCCTTGTGTGCCATGCTAAAACTTGGCTTTCAAATTTATCTATTGGCCAAAAGGGAACCACTTGAGGAATTTTTAGGAAGGAAAATAATTTGGTCACATTTGTGTGTTAAATCACCCTATTGGTTGTGTGGAGAATAAACAGGTGGAACGAAGAAGAAAAATGACTGTGGGACTGTGCGGAGATCAGGGGTACACATGAGTATTAAAGTCAAACCTACACAAAAATCTCAGCCTCTCCCCACTGCGTGACTCTATGCAAACAATTTATTCTAACTCAGTTTCTTCATATATAAAATGAAACATATATTATTAACTATCTTGCATGGCTAATGTGATAATTAAGTGAAATAACATTTATTAACATGAAGAATGAAGGAAAATGTATGGTTTAGATGGGTGTTTATCACTGTGGAAGATACATATATATGTATATATAATTCAATAACGCTTGGTAGCAACAGTGAGAAATGTCTACGTGAAGTAATCATGGAGCGGTATGGAAAAAGATTAATGAATGTTAGATATTGTCTCTCAAAATATTGTAGAAATAGACAATTATGTCAACTTTTGATCAATTTATATTTATTATTACTAGATTATATTTTAATCATATGTAAACTATTGCTCTTCTAATAGTGTGGAGGTAGATGTCAATACAAGGTTACTATCCTAGAGAGAAATCATAGCAATGCGAATCATCCTTCTGGCGCTTTGGTTGCCTTTGGCCTAGATTCTACCTGTGAAGTTTCAGAAATTTACAGTCCTGTGTTGGAATCCATGGTCTTCAAAGCATGCAGTGGGTCAGTAAGCAGCTTTTGCACCATTTGAGAATCTGTTGGAGAAAACATTGTGGAACAATCCCTTGCAGTCTGCAGATATCCATGGTTATGCATACTTCTAACCTCATTCTTAACGTGTCACACTCCAACATGGGAAAAGGAAGATTTAAAATAAAGATCCAAAGTCACAAAGCTAAGTTCCCCATCGTCAAGCCCAGATTTAAACTTTGATCTGATGGAATACAACTTTAGTGTTTGCTTTATTCACTGAACATGTAACCTTTCTTCAAATTAGTTTGAATATCCATGGGCAGTGCAGAACAAAATGGAAATTTATTTATGCAATGGTTACCTCAATATTTCCTATAAGAAAGAAACCTGAATATATATTTCATGGTAAAATTTTTATCATAGAGCACTTTATAAATTATATTGAAAATAATTCTATAGAAAATAATTGAATATATGTTTAGCTATATTCTCTTGCCTAATTTCCTATATTTCTATTCCCCTTATCTCTCACTCAACAAGCTATAGGTTTTGAAGCTAAATTTTTCAGAATATCTTTTATAGAGAGTGTTGGATAACTATACCACTCTATCCCAGTGGCTCTTCTGTCTATTCTGCTATCAAACCACCTCCTCATCTGTAAAAGAAACAATATCTCCCTTTGACATTCAGTTGAATCATCAAAGCAAAGATCATGTTGCCTTGCTCCTATATCCTTTATGACTAGGGCAAGAAAATCTATGGTAACATCAATGTTTTCATACTAAATGGCTTTTGAAGATCATAATACACCTATAAACTCCTGCCAGAAAAAATTTGCATGAGTTTGTTGTCTGAGATGATACTTCCACAATGAATGCATGGGCCAGCAGGTTAATGAACTGAATCTTAAGCTAAATAAATGAGAACTGGAAAAATGTTAGAAAAAGGGAATGTGCTATACTGAAAAAAGACTGATGAACAATCTGTTTTTGCCACTGTTCAACACTGAGGCATCTCTATTTTTTATACTTTTCAGTTTCATCTCACACCATGTTTTTTCACACCTTTCACACACTTAGCCATTCAATATTCATTCTCTATGCTTTACTACTCACAGTGCTCAGCACAGTATGTATTAGGTACCCAATAAATATCTATTGAATAGAAGTAATTATATGCCTGCTTTTTTAGGTGAATTGTTTACATATACTCTAAAATTGTACTCCTAGTACTATAAATACTACTTCCTGGGTCAGTCAATGGACCAACTAATCTTTGACTTTGCCTCTGACAGAGGCAATAAAGGACATTGTAGAAATGCCCAAGACTTCCATTAACTTGTTTAGATACATTGAAACTCCTCATATTTTTGGATAATGTCCCCTTCTGGGTCAAATTTCTCAAAGTTGTGTTTCCTACTGTGTGAAAGAGAACTTCAATACGAGTTTATTTTATTGATGCTAACACTACTCGCTTTAATGTTCTTGTCATTGTCAGTTTCAAAGATTAATCAACACACATGATTTTTCTCTTGTTTTTCTTAAACAACCAGTGCCATTAATGTGGCTATGGGGAAAAATCTACTGAAATATGCAAAACTTGGCTCTTCAAGTGAGTAACCACTGTGTTTCACTGATACAAAGGAGATCTTGAATTTTGCAAAGTACCGAATAACAGCTTGAATCAAATCAAAATAGAAGCCATAAAGAAATTCATTTTAACACTCATTACTCTAGTATTAGATAATGAAAATAGCTGTTTTTAATATTTTCTCTAATTTAAAAGAGAAACACATGAAACCAAACATAAAAGGAACCTGTATCTATAAGATGGGAAGCACTTCATAATTGGAAATACCAGCTATTCGCTATCAAATTTCTGTATACTTGATATCCATAAATCCTATGTACACATGTTTGGCATAGTATAGACATAGATAAAACATATCCGTTTTTTATGGAAAATCAAAACTGTAAAACATTACATAAGTAATGATCATTGTATCAGTTGACCCAAAGCATGTTTGAACATTATTGACACTTACAGAAACACTTGAGAGCCTCTAAATAGTAGCAGTCCATCAGCCGTAGCAGCCAGACTGATTAGCATTCTCTAGCTGCAATGCTTAATGAAAGTTAGCCCAGGTGTGAGAAAATAAAACACAATCAGGATTTGGACACCTTGCTGAGACGTTAAAAAGTAATTATACTGTCTAAATAGGTAAGAAATGATTTTCTGTATATAAAGGTGACAAAAGCAGTGATTGTCAATAGAAATTTTATGTGGAAAACAGATTATGATGTCAGCCTTCAAAGTATCTTGGAAATTATCTGAAGAGGTGTCCATACTGGCAAAAACTAGTGAGGATCTCTTTTATAATTCTTCATAAGAGTTTTCTGGAGTGGTTTTAAAAGAATCCTATTTAAACATTTGTATCTTTTGATAAAGGAAACAGATTCACAGTTAAGGCTTAAGACTTAAAAATGGGTATAAATTAAAAAGTCTTGAATTTTTGTTTCTGAAGGAGTTTATGGTAAACTCACATTTTAATCCTCAAGAATATTTTAAAATCATAGGTCAACAATCCAAATTTCATCTGTTACATAATACACGAGCATTTTAGACAGGTTAAATGAGGCTTATGCACTAAAAAATGACCATGAAGACCATTTCAAATGAGAGTAATGTATTAAAAATGTCCCAGATTTACTGACTGGTACTTTCTATCCTCACTGTAAAGATGCATTACTATATGGCTAGACAATATTTTTTGGGATCTGGTAGAATTCTTCATACAACAGATCATCTGTACTTTAAATGATGAATGTGTGAAGAAATTTAAAATTTATGTCAGAAAGGGACTTCTGGTTAAGATGGCATAGTAGGTGCATGCTGTGCTCATTTTCTTTCACGAGCACATCAAAATTACAACTAAACTACAGAATAGACATCTTTGGGAGTTGCCCGAAATCTAGCTGAACAAAAATCCTACAACTGGGGACATACATAAGAGGCCACCTCAAGACTGGAAGGAGGGGTAGAGATGTGAAATAGGCTGATCCCAACCTACGTGTGACAGTTGAGAATTGGGAGGGATATCTCGGCTGCAGAAGTACCTCTGGAAGAGTGAGGGGTCCTAGACCCACACTAGGCTCCCCAGCCCCAGGGTTCCAGTGCCAGGAAGGGAAGTCCCCACACCTTTGGCTCGAAAACCAGTGGAAATTGTGGCTGAGTGAGACAGAAGGCTGCAGAAGTCGCAGATGGTCCCCTTAAGAGGCCCACGCTTGGACTTACCCACTGACAGACTCGCTCTGAGTTCCAGAACTGGGAAAGCTGCTCAAAAGGTGCCAGGAACATACAGAGAGGAACTGAGTTCTCTGGATTCAGGGCAAGGGCTGGAGGGGCAGCTTTCTCCTAGACAGAAGTGTTGGCAGTTTCCATTGTTCCTTTGTTGAGCCTTCCCTCATCCCAGAGTGCAGACACAGGTGCCATATCTGAGTCTCCATCAACCTGTCTAACACCGTTTGCTTTGCCCAGGTGATTCCCTGAGACCTTGCCCCACACAACTCGTGGGACCACCCAGTGGTTCTTTTCCATAGAAATGGCCTTCTTCGCTCATGCTGTGAGCTTTCCTAAGATCGACAGTTCACAAAACCCAAACAGCAACATCTGGCTTCAGCATGCCCCATACCTCTTGCTGAGAAGCCCCAAGCTTGGCATTACTGGCAGCTGGCCTTGGTTCCTGGCTTGGTCCCTCAGGGCACCTCTAACCTCAGCATGAGTGGCAGCCATCTGTGGATTATTTGGTGACTCTTGCCAGGTGGCTTTGGACAGTACACAGGCTGTGGCTGAACTTGGCCTGTGACTGGGTCTGTCCTAGGAGACCCATGGACCAGCAAGCCTGGTGGCCAGCTTTGACCAGAGCTGGAGCAACACCGAGGGCTTTATTTGAGGAGGACACACACAAAGGGAAGACTGTAGAGGTACTTGAGCCCTGCTAAATGAATCTTGCTTCATAGTGTCAGCCTCTCACCAACCAGTCCTCACAACCAATCAGCCTGAGGTTCAATCCTTCCCATTTACATGCAAACAGCAACCACAGCTTAACTACAACAAGAGGACACACACAACTCATGCAAAGGACACATCTGGAGCACCCAGCTCAGGTAACCAGAGAGACTACACCACTGGGCCCTACAGAACACCTACTACATAAAACCACTCTGCTAAGACTGAGAGACCTAGCAGCCCTGCCTAAAACATAGAAACAAACAGAAAGGCAGCCAAAATGAGGAGACAAAGACTACATGAAAGAACAGAACAAAGCTACAGAAAAAGAACTAAACAAAATGGAGACAAGCAATCTACCAGATGCAGATTTCAAAACTTTGGTTATAAGGATACTTAATGAACTTATGGAAAGAGTAGATGAACTCAGTGAGAACATTAACAAGGAGACAAGAAACCTAAAAATGGAGAAGGAAAGCATAAAAAAAGAACCAGTTGGAAATGAAGAATACAATAATTGAAATGAAGAATACCTCACGAAGAATGAACAGTAGATTAAATGAAGCAGAGGACCAAAT
>NW_011889143.1:246470-248272 GCF_000151845.1 Pteropus vampyrus
AAAAAAAAAAAGAAGAAAAATAAATATATACTATGAATAATAAAATGGCAATAACTACATATCTATCAATAATTACTTTAAATAAAAAAAGGATTAAATACTCCAATCTAAAGATAGAGGGGCTGAATGGATAAGAAAACTTTACCCTTACATATGCTGCCTACAAGAGACTCACTTCAGATCTAAAGACACACAGAGACTGAAAGTAAAGGAATAGAAAAAGATATTTCATAAAAATTGAAACAAAAAATAAAATCTGGGGTAGCAATACTTATACCAGACTAAATTAACTTTAAAACAAAGGCTATAACAAGAGACAAAGAAGGGCCCTGTAATCTCATGTCTGGGTATTTATCTGAGGAAATTTAAAATACATGGGACCTCTGCATCCATATGTTTATTGCAGCATTGTTTACAATAGTCAATGTATGGAGGCAACCTGGGTGTTCATCAATGGATGATTAGATAAAGAAGAGGTGGCACATATGTACAATGGAATATTACTCAGCCATAAAAAGAAAATTCAAAAATGATGAAATTTTGCCATCTGCAACAGCATAAACAGACCTAGAGGGTATTGCACTGAGTGGAGTAAGTTAGATAGAGAAAGACAAATGCCATATAATTTCACCTACACATGGAATCTAAGAGGAAAAAAAACAAACAAATGGAACAGAAACAAACTCATAAATACAGAGAACATTTTGAGGGTGGCCAGATGGGAGGGGGGTTGGGGAGATGGGTGAAAAGGAGAAGGAATTAAGAAATACAAATTGGTACTTACAAAATAGTCAGGGGGATGTAAAGTATAATATAAGGAATATAGTCAATAGTATCGTAATAACTATGTGTGGTGTCAGATGGGAACTAAATTTATCAGGGTGATTACTGCATAAGTTATATAAATGTCTAATCACTATGTTGCATGACTGAAACTAATATAATATTACATGCCAACTATAACTGAAAAATTAAAAAAAAATTCTGATGAGAAAAAGTTCATAACAGAGGCTAACTCCTCATGCCATCAGGAATTTGTGGGAATCATTTGCCTAGTCTCCAAAACCTGACTAATGCCACTTGTCTAGCTTGTATCTCATGGTAAAGCTCTTATACTGGACATTGATAGAGCAGTTACTACACTGAAAAAGCTAAGCCATATTGTTCTTTCTCATTGAATGAATCTAATCAAAGAGAACTACACAATAGAAAAAAAATTGTTCAGTTGCAAGTACATTTTCAACTTTTTCTTAGGGTTATTACTCAGTATGAACAGTACCCAAGGAAGAGAAGCCATTTCCCATGAACATCAAAACATTCATCCTTACTTTTTAATTCTTTTTCTTCTTTTTTGATATTCCAGAGCCTAAATACCTGCTGCAATGGAGATGGGTGCTATTTTGACTCACAGAAGTATAAAATATAGCCAATGGTAATTCTATTAATGATTTCAAAGGCTTATGTTTGCTTTGAGGGGAGGAATGCTTTCTATAGCAGAAAATACCCTAAGAACTAAAAATTCTAAAACACCATGATCTCATTGAACATTTTAAGTAATAGAGAATTTAATTAACCCAGAAGCATTCTATTCCATCTTAAGAGAGTATTGTGTATTGGAAAGTATTTCTTATGCTAAGAAGACATTTTTCTATATAAAAATAAATATAACACATTTGGTAAGTTCTGAACAGTAAAAAGAAGAAGAGGATACTTACTGACTTGTTTTATATAACTTATATATAAATAAATTATGCTGTTGAATCATATTGCTATAACTATCTATTAAACCACATTAAACTAGT
>NW_011889143.1:249577-252008 GCF_000151845.1 Pteropus vampyrus
ATGTGAATGACCATTGCAGTTTTAAGGTGCTCTTCTTAGCCATTTCCTTATGATTCATGTACCTTTTCACTAACCCCCTAAATCCCAGCTCTTTAAATGCCATTTAATTATGTACTTGTGTGACAATAATCTACATGTATACATTTTTCATGATATTTTAGATTAATGATGTGCTTTTCTCATACCATAAGTACCTCACATTACGAGAGAAATGAACCATTCAGACATATATTGCAAAAAAAAAGTAATTTTCCAGAGATATCAGCACCTTGATATAGCTACCCCTTTTTCAATAATTTTTATTGAAAATTGAGTTTGATTCAAGAAAAGAACATATAGATTATGGATCAGGCTAGGGACTGCAACTTACCTACTCTATAACTCTATTTTCCTTTTTGCTGTCTTCCCTTTATCTTTTCTCTCAAATTTATGCAATAGCTGCTTTTTCAGTTTTCCAAACTCCAATCTTGACATCCCAACTGATGATACACATCATCACCAGATTTACCTTCATAAAGTGTTGTTATCATTTCTGTTCTCAAAAGTCAATAGTTCCCAACTAACTACTGAATGCCATTAAAACATCTTAATTTGGTAGTCAAGGTCACAACTGCCATAGTCTCAACCTATACTTCTTACTTTATATTCTATATCAGCCAATCATCCAACTTTTATACTCAAAGACAAAATTTCAATAAATATATTGAATGTGCTGCCATCTTTACCTGCCTTGCTCAGGTATTTTTACTTACCTGGGTGAAAGTATAGCACAATGAAGAAACTAAATTAATTAAACTGTCTGAGTCTCAATTTCCATAGCTCTAAAATGAAGATATCAATTCAATTTTTATAGGGTTATTATAAAATTAGCCACAATACGTGCATATAAATTTATCACATAGAGTCAATCTTCAGTAAATTTGCTACTTACACTTCTCCTTTCAGAGTATAAGCTCTGGAGGCAAATATAACTACACTAAGATACTGGCTCTGTCATTTCTCAGCTGTGTACCTTTGGTAGAGTCACTTAACTTCTCTGAAGCTTATTTTCCTCATCTGTAAAACAGAGAAAACAGCAGAACTTACCATAGGGGTGCTTCAATAAATAATTCCTTAGAAACATTCCACACTACATGAAAGCTATAATTTACTGAATACTCATGATTATTACTATCCTATTCTTCCAATCCCCACTCGAATGATCTTCTCTAGGATGCCATTCTCATTTGCACATTCAAAAGTAACTTCTTTTTTGCTTTGCAAGCTTGTAAAACTTTTCCTATCCCATTATACATCGAATAGTCTATAGACTAATCTCAAATCCAATACAGCCGTTTCTCTCACAGTGTGTTCTATATCTATCAGAATATCCAAACTTCATCAAAAGAAAAAGAAAAAAAAAAAGAAAACTAGCAATAAAAAGTGCTGGTAAAAATGTAGAGCAACAGTAATTCTCATACATTTCCAGTGAGAGTGTAAACTTTGAAAACATTTTGACTTTGCATATTCTATAATCTAGAAAAGTGACAATTAACAGACTTGTGAACAGATGTTCACCAAAAGATATGTAAGATAATATTTATAATAACATTCATAAGAGTCCCAAATTGGAAATACCCAAATGTCCATCAATAATAGTATCAATCAGTAAATTGTGGTGCACTTACATAATAGAAAACGATATAAGAATTAAAAAGGTGAATTTCCAAACATAATATGTAATGGAATTCAGATACAACATACATACTTCAGACTCCATCTATGTGAAGTACAAAACATAGGAAAACATTTAATCTGCAGTTTTTATGCATACTTGGACAGAGAAAACATTTAAAAAATTGTGATAAAATGCACAATACTGCTTTACTTTAGTGGAGTGGGTGGGGGGCGGTGGTTGAGATTGCAAAGGAGAATATGGGGTACTCCTGCATTGCTGGCAATGTTGTATTTCTTAAACAGAGTAGTAGTTAAATTAGTGTTTTCTTCATAACAATTCATTAAATATTACAGTTATGTTTTTTATGGACTTTTCTATTTCAAAGTTAAAATTTATTAAATGAGGGAGACAAAAATCTTCAGATCTTTAGGACTAACATGTATTTAACTAGAGCCAAATGAATGATAATAATTTAAAAAACAGGACCGGATTCATGGGGAAAAAGTGGCATAGATAGTAGAGGCTTTGTTTATTCCTCTTGTGACTAAATCAAAGTGGTGACAGAAACATGAAGCAAATAGCAAGCAGAGCCACCTAGATCTGGATGAACAGAAGCCCTACAACTAGGAAGAGAAATAATTAATCACACTGCAAAGGTAGAAAGTGGCAGGGTGCAAAGACACGAGGCTGCCTGGTCCGAGCAGCAGAGTGGGACGAAGGCTGCAGCAGCTGCAACTGGCAGCTGCAGACACCTCTTAAAGGGACCGTGTCTGC
>NW_011889143.1:252058-252382 GCF_000151845.1 Pteropus vampyrus
ACACGAGGCTGCCTGGTCCGAGCAGCAGAGTGGGACGAAGGCTGCAGCAGCTGCAACTGGCAGCTGCAGACACCTCTTAAAGGGACCGTGTCTGCAAGCAGACTTTCCAAGATGGACCTGCTTGCTCTGAGAATCAGTGCCTGGTCAGCTGCACAGGGGGCACCAAAGACTTACAGGGGGACACTGGGTTGTCAGATAGAGGGCTGGAGGTGAGGCTTTTTCCCAGGAAGAAGTGCCAGCGTTATCCATTTTACTTCTATTGAGCCTTCCCCCTTCCCAGTGTGCTGACACAGCACTGCCATAACTAAGACATCATCGAACTAG
>NW_011889143.1:252432-253244 GCF_000151845.1 Pteropus vampyrus
CTTCCCAGTGTGCTGACACAGCACTGCCATAACTAAGACATCATCGAACTAGATAACAGAAGTCACTCTGCCCAGAGGATTCCCTGAATCTCCACTTCCCCCAATTCTCAGCCCCACCCAAGCCACATCCTGTTGTATCCTTGGCAAATCCGGTGCTCCTTGCTGAGCCAACTTCAAGACTCACATTGGTGGCAGCTGACCGCAGTTTCTAGCATGGCCTCTTGAGGCAACTATGAGCACAGCATCTGTGGATTGCTTGCTGAATCTTAACAGGTGGCCCCAGAGGGGCACAGGCTGGGGTTAAACTTAGCCTGCAGCTGAAACCTTCTCAGGACTGTGCCACTGGACCCCTACTACACAAAGTCATCCTAATAAGACCTGGAGACTTAGGAACTTTGCTTAGCACATAGAAACAGACATAGAAAGGCAACTGAAATGGGAAGACAAAGAAGTAGAAACCATATGAGAGAACACAACAGAGATCCAGATATAATGGAGTCAAGCAATCTAACAGATGCAGAGTTCAAAACATTGGTTATGAGGATGCTAAATGAACTTATGGGAAGTGTAGGTGAACTCAGTAAGAACTTTAACCATAAGATAAAAAAAACGTAAAAATTATAAAAGGAAACCAGTCAGAAATGAAGAAAACATCTGAGATGAAGAGGATATTAGAGGGAATCAACAGAATGGATAAAGAAGAGGATAGAACCGCCAATATAAAGGATGGGGAAGCCAAGGACACTCAATCAGAACAGCAAGAAAAAAGAAGCCAAGACTATAATAATAATTTAAGTAGCCTATGGGACACA
>NW_011889143.1:253556-254663 GCF_000151845.1 Pteropus vampyrus
TCCTATCAACAAGTACCTCTAATGGAAAAGAATTAAATGCTCCAACCAAAAGATAGAGTGGTCTAATGGATAAGAAAACAAGACCCATCCATTTGCTGCCTATAAGAGGCTCATTTCAGATTGAAAGACATACAGAGACTAAAAGGAAGGGAATGGAAAAAGATATTCCCTTGATGGACCTAGAAGGTATTGTGCTGAATGAAATAAGTCAAAGACAAGTATCGCATGATTTCATGTTCATGTGGAATCTAAAGAACAAAATAAACAATAGCAACAACAACAACAAAATAGAAATAAACTCCTAGATACAAAGAATATTGTGAGGGCTACTAGAAGGGAGGGGGGTTGGGGGGACAGCGAAAAAGGCCAAAGGGATTAAGAAGTACAAATGGATAGTTACAATATAAACATAGAGATAGAAAGTATAGCATAAGGAAAATAGTTAATAATTTTGTAATAAATATGTAAGGGGAAAGAGGGATACCAGATTTAGTGGAATGATCATTTTGTGAGTTATATAGACCTCTAATCACTATGCTATACAACTTGAACATATATTATTGTGTGCCAAGTATAATTGAAAAAAAAAACTCATTGAATTTCACCATGTAAATATGAGCAACTATCTATTATATTTCAATAAAACCAGAAAAAAATAGGACCAACATCTATAAACATTCTGAAAACTTTCAAAATGCTGTGGATAAAATAAACATCCAAAGTTAATGAAAAAATAAAACCCATAGGTTACTTACAAAGAATAAACATCAGACTGACTTCACTTCTCAGCTATGGCACCAACTACTTGAAGGTAATAGAATCATGTCTTTGAAATTCAAAAGGTAAATTATTTATTTATTTTTTTCTAAAATGAGAGCAAAATTTCAATTAAGTGAGCAAAAATAAATACACTTTTAATGCACTTCATCATTTTTATACTCTGTGTGTATGTGAACATATATGTGTGTTATATCAGGTGTTAATCAAAAATAATGAAAAAGACATATAAGAAAACATATTTGAAACATGGCCAGCTAAGTATAATCTGGAAGAAGCAAAGAGAAATCAAAAAAGAATCCACTGAACCTAGATTCTTGAGGCAGTCTT
>NW_011889143.1:254713-256088 GCF_000151845.1 Pteropus vampyrus
AAAATAATGAAAAAGACATATAAGAAAACATATTTGAAACATGGCCAGCTAAGTATAATCTGGAAGAAGCAAAGAGAAATCAAAAAAGAATCCACTGAACCTAGATTCTTGAGGCAGTCTTCTTCTAGCATCTGGAGCTCAGTGACATAAGGATCCTTCATATAGGTTCTGTCAATGCACAATCATTATAATGTTAATGCTATTTTATTATTCCAATTTTTAACTGATTAACTTAATAATGGAGCCCAGAAGACTTCACAAAGTCACTGAATGAACTGTAGAAATTACAAATGTCAATAGAAATAAAACAATACTATAACACTTTTGAGAGAGAACAATAAAGGGAAACAGTAGGAAGTAATTCAGTAAAACCTATCTCTTTTTAACATTAGAAAGTTAACATGTTTTTTAGTTTTTTAGCATTATGTAATCAACATGTCCATAAATCAAGAAATAACAGTATAAAGGGGACATCCGGTCAAGATGGCAGAGTAGGTAAGCTCATCTTCGCCCAAGACCACATTAAAATTACATCTAAACTACAGAACAACCATCATTGAGAATCACCTGAAGTCTAGCTGAGCAGAAATCCTATAATTGTTTTGGTCAAGATGGCGGAATAGGTAAATGCTATGCTTGCCTCATTCCATGAGCACATTAAAATTACAACTAAATTAAAAAACAATCAACTTAAAGAACTATCCTGTCCTATAATAGAACTCCTATAACTAAGGATATAAAAAATATACCGCTTCAAGACTGGTAGGAGAGGCGGAGACATAAAATGGGCTGGCCCCACACCCATGTGTGGTCGTTGAAAATCAGGAAGGGTATCTTGGCTGCAGCACTCCCCTCTGAAGAGCAAGGAGTTCCAGCTCCACATCAGGCTCCCCAGCCTGGAGCACTAGTACTAGGAAGAGGAGCTCTCACAACATCTGGCTGTGAAATGAGTGGAGATTCTGGCCATCTGGGTGAGACAGAAGACAGTTGGAAACACAGACTTCTCCTTAAAGGGCCCATTCACAGATTCTCTCACTCCCAGGCACACTCCCTGGGCTCCGGAGAGGGATAGCGGCTTGGCAGGTGCCAGAGACATATAGGGAGAGACTGAGTTGTGTGGCTTCAGGTTGAGGGCTGAAAGGAAAGCCACCATTGTTTCTTTGTTGAGCCCTCCTCTTATGTAGTCAGTGAATGGGCATCATTTTTTCCATGCTGAGCCCTCCCCTGACACAGCCAAATCTGAATTTTCATTGGCCTGGTGAGATCCATTCAACTCCACACTGGTGGCTCCTTGAGACTGTGCTCCATGCAACTTGTGCTCTACCAGAGACTTTTTCAAGGCTGGCAGGCAGCTGGTGTTGGCCCACACTACAGT
>NW_011889143.1:257023-267393 GCF_000151845.1 Pteropus vampyrus
ACAATAACAAATAAAAAATACACTAGAAGGAAACAATAGCAGATTAGATAAAACGGAGGATCAGATCAGCAATTTTGAAGGTAAGGTAGCAGAAAACACCCAATCAAAACAGCGACAAGAAAAAATAATCCAAAAAATGAGGATAGTTTAAGAGAACTTTGGGACAACATCAGCTGTACCAACATTTACCTCATAGGAGTACCAGAAAGAAAAGGGAGCAAAGAATTGAAAACTCGCTTGAAGAAATAGTGACAGAAAACTTTTCTAACCTGGTGGAAGAACTAGACATACAACCCCAGGAAGCTCAGAGAGTCTCAAATAAGATAACCCATGGAGACCCACACCAAGACACATAATCATTAAAATGCCAAAAATTAATGACAGAGGGACTCTTAAAAGCATCAAGAGAAAGGCAGTTACCTACAAGAAAGCTCCTATAAGACTGTCAGTTAATTTCTTAGCAGAAAATTTTCAGGAGAGAAGGGATTGACATGAAATATTCAAAGTGATAAAAGCAAGGAACTATAATCAAGACTATGCTACCCAGTAAGACTATCATTTAAAATTAAAGAAAAGATAAAAGAGATTCTCAGAGAAGAAAAAGCTAAAGGAATTAATTACCACCAAACCAGTAATTTAAGAAATGTTAAAGGGACTTTCTTAAGAAGAATGGAGGGGGGAAAATAAATATGAATAATAAAATGGCAATAACTACATATCTATATATAATGAGCTTAAATTTAAATGGATTAAAACCTTCAATCAAAAGATATAAGGTAGCTGAATGGATAAGAAAACAAGATTTATACATATGCTGTCTATAAGAGCCCCGCTTTAGATTGAAAGACAAACACAGACTGAAAGTAAAGGGATGGAGAAGACATTTCACACAAGTGGAAAAAAATATGCAGTAGCAATACTTATATCAGAAAAAAACAGAGTTTAAAACAAAATCTATAATAAGAGACAAATAAGGACATTACATAATGATAAAGAGATCAATACATCAAGAGGATATAACCTTAGTAAACATATACGTACCCAACATAGGAGCACCTACATACATAAAGCAATTATTGACTAACATAAAAGGAGGAATCAACAGTAATACACTCATAAGAAGGGACTTTAACACCCCATTGACACTCCATGGACAGATCTTCCAGACAGAAAATCAACAAGGAAACAGGGGGCTTAAATGACACACTAGACCACATGGATTTATTAGTTATTTTCAAAGCATTTCACCCAAAAGCAGCAAAATATACATTCTTTTCACGTGCACATGGAACATATTACAAGATGGATCACATGTTAGGCCACAAAACAAGTCTCAATAAATTTAAGAAGACTGAAGTCATACCAAGAATTTTCTCCATCCACAATGGTAGGAAACTAGAAATCCATTACGAGAAAAAAAAAACTAAAAAAAACACAAACACATGGAGGCTAAATAACATGCTACTAAACATTGAATGAGATAACAATAGGATCAAGAAAGAAATCAAAAGACAACTTGAGACAAATGAAAATGAAAACACAATGACCCAAAATCTATGGGACATAGCAAAATCAGTCCTACAGAAATTTATGTCAATACAGGCTTACCTTAAGAAACAAGAAAAATCTCAAATAAACAACCTAACTCTACACCTAAACAAACTAGGAGAAGAACAGCAAATAAAGTTCAAAGTGAACAGAATAAAGGAAATAATAAAGACCAGAGGTGAAATAAACAGAATAGAGTCTTTAAAAGCAATACAAAAGATCAATAAAACCATGAGCTGATTCTTTGAAAAGATAAACAAAATTGATAAACCTTTAACCAGATTCACCAAGAAAGAAAGAAAGAAAGAAAGAAAGAGACAGGACCCAAATAAATAAAATCAGAAATGAAAGAGAGGAAGTGACAACTGACACCACAGAAATACAAAGGATTATAAGAAAATACTACTAACAATTACATATCAACAAATCCAACAATCTGGAAGAAAAAGATACATTCCTAGAAACATATTATCTTCCAAGACTGAATAAAGAAGAAACAGAAAATTTGAACAGACTGATTACTACCAATGAAATTGAATCAGGAATCAAAAAACTCTCAAAAAACAAAAGTCCTGGACTAGATAGCTTTACAGCTGAATTTTACCAAACATTCAAGAAGAATTAGTACCTATAATTCTCAAGCTATTCCAAAAAAAATTCAAGAGGATGGAAGACTCCCAAGCTCATTTTATGAGGCCACCATTACCCTGATTTTCCACAACCAAAGACATAAAAAATAGAAAATTATAGGTCGATATCTCTGATGAATATAAATACAAAAATCCCCAACAAAATATTAGCAAACTGAAATCAGCAAAACTTTAAAAAGATCATACACCATGATCAAGTGGGATTTATTCCTGGCATGCAAAGTTGTTTCAATATCCGCAAATCAATTAATGTGATACGCCACATAAACAAAATGAAGGATGAAAATCATATGATCATTTCAATAGATACAGAAAAGTATTTGACAAGATATAGCATTCATTTATGATTAAAGTACTTAATAAAATGGGCATAGAATGAAAATACCTCAATATAATAATATCCATATACGACAAACCCAGAGCTTACATATTATTCAACAAAGAATAGCTAAAAGTGTTTTCATTAAGATCAGGAATAAGACAAGGATGGCCACCATCAACACTTTTATTCAACATAATATTGGAAGTCCTAATCATAGTAATCAGACCAGAAAATAAATAAAGGCATCAAATTGGAAAGGAAAGAGTAAAACTGTCATTATTTGCAGATGACATGATACTATATATGGAGAACCCAAAAGATTCCACTAAAAAACTATTAGAATTAGAATTGATAAATCAATTCAGTAAATAGCAGGATACAGAATTAATATTCAGAAATCAGTTGCATTTCTATAAACCAATAACAAATTAATAGAAAGAGAAATTAAGAAAATAATCTCATTTACAAGTGCATCAAAATATATAAAATACCTAGGAATAAATTTAACCAAAGAGTTAAAAGACTTGTACTTGGAAAATTATGACACTTAAGAATGAAATTGAAGAAGATACAAATAAATCGAAACATATACCATATTTATGGATAGGAAGAATTAACATTATTAAAATGTCCATACTACCCAGAGCAATTTATAGGTTCAATGTAATTTTTATCGAAATAACAATGGCATTTTTAATAGAATTAGAATAAATAATCCTAAATTTACGTGGGACCATAAAAGACCCTGAATAGCCACAGTAATCTTGAGGAAAAAAAAAAAAAAGAGCAAAGTTAGAAGTATCACACTACCTGATATCAGAGTATACTACAAGCCTATAGTAATCAAAACAGCATGGTACTGGCATTAAAACAGACAGATCAATGGCGCAGAATAGAGAACCCAGAAATAAACCCACGGTTATATGGTCAATTAATCTATGACAAAGGAGGAAATGATATACAATGGAGGTAAGGACAGTTTATTCAATAAATGGTATTGGGAAAACTGGAGAAATACATGCAAAAAAATAAAACCGGACCACCTTCTCACACCATATATAAGAATAAACTCAAAATGGATTAAAGACTTAAATGTAAGACCTAAAACCATAAAACTCCTGGAATAAAACATAGGCAGTAAACTCTCTGACATTATTCTAAATAATATTGTTTTTAATATGTCCCCTCAGAAGGGAAACAAACAAACAAACAAAAAACAAATGTGATTGATTGAATTAAATTAAAAACTTTTTCCACAGCCAAAGGAATCATCTGCAAAACAAAAAGACAACCTACTGAATGGGAGAAGATATTCACCAATGATACATCTGATAAATGCTTAACATCCAAAATTTATAAAGAACTCATGTAACTCAACACCAACAAAACTAATAATCCAATTAAAAAATGGACAGAAGATCTGAATAGGTATTTTTCCAAAGAGGACTTACAGATGGTCAATAGATATATGAAAAGATGCTCAACATCAGTAATCATCAGAGAAACGCATATTAAAACCACAATGAGATATCACCTTACACCTGCCAGAATGGCTATTATCGATAAACCAACAAACAACAAGTGTTGGTGAGGATGTGGAGAAAAGGGAACCCTTGTGCACTACCGTTGGGATTGCAAACTGGTACATTCATTGTCGAAAACAGTATGGAGGTTCCACAAAAATTAAAAATACAACTACCATATGGCCCAGTAATTCCACTTTTGGGTATTTATTTGAAGAAATCCAAAACACTATTTTGAAAAGATATATGCACCTCTACATTCATTGAAGCATTATTTACAATAGCCAAGATATAGAAGCAACCTAAGTGCCCAACAATAGATGATTGGATAGGGAAGAGGTAGTACATATATACAATGGAATATTACTCAGCCATAAAAAATAATGACATTTTACCATTTGCGACAACATGAATGGACCTAGAGAGTATTATGCTAAGTGGAATAAGTCAGACAGAGATAGACAAATATCATATGATTTCACTTCTATGTGGAATCTAAAGAACAAAATAAACAAACAAACAAAAAAAAACAAGAACAGATTCAAAGATACAGAGGACAAATTGATGGTCACCAGATGGGAGCGAGGTTGAAAGGCTGTGTGATAAAGGTAAAGAGATTAAGAAGTACAAATCGATTGTTACAAAATAGTCAATGGGATGTAAAGTATGGCATAAAGAGTATAGCTAATAATATTGTAATAACTATGTATAGTGCCAGGTGGGTACTAAACTAATCAGGGGGATCACTTCATAAATTATATAAATGTCTATTAACTGTTCTCTTCACCTGAAACTAATATATAATATTGTATTGAATGAATATCAACTGTAATTGAAAAAGAAAAAATATTCAAAGTTTCACACATATGAAGACTATTTTGCTGTAAAGATATTCAGTGCCTGCTCTCTGAAGTAACAATACCTACGTTCAAATATACAGCCAGGAACATAATAGCTGCATATCTAGGGCAATTACTTAACCTTTCTAAATCTGTTTCTTCATCTGAAATTGGAGATAACCATAATACCTATTTATTGTGGTTGAAGTGATTATCAAAAAAGGTAAGACATGAATTGATGTTGGTCTTTGTTTCATTTTGGATTCTAATCATTTAAAATTTCTTTATGAGGTTCTGGAAAATTAGTCACTGTATGAAAAATTTATAAGGTCATCTAATAGCTCTTATTTCTGGTACAGTCCATGACCTAAGCTTAGCTAAGAAGGTGTTGAAGGCTGAAATCTTGAATCTGAAATAAATTACACAAAAGCAAAAACACCATAGAATTCACTGCAGTAGTAATCGTGATTCTGATATTGGCATTCGGTATATATTTTACTATTATAGTAATGAAGCTGAAAAAGCCAAATCTTTTTCATTGTAGTTTATTACATTTTAAGTATGCGCTAAAAGGAAAAAACTCAACAGACTTTTGCCAAATGTAGAAGAAAGTGTTGACAAGTTGAATGACTCTAAGACAGTGTCTTAGAATATTATATTTAAGTGTCTTTAATAAGCATTTTCAGAATTTAGGGAATTTTTGTTATATGGAAAATCCTGCGATCACTATTACATATTCACCTGCTCTATTAATCTGCTGGACAAATAACATTTCTCCCATGTGTGTTCCCGTTTGTTATCACCAAAATAGACATAATTATAAATAATAAGGAGCCTAATTTTTATCATGTAGAAATAGGGGGACATTTGAAAGGTTTTAAACTAGGAAATATCACTCTGGAATACATGGAGCAGAATCAATGCATCTTGATTGACCTGGGATTTTGCAAATTTATCTTTGGGAAAACCATGATAGTTGGTCACCCTAGAATCAGATTTCCTTTTTTTCTCTTTCCTCCACCCTCTGTTTGAAGGGATTGGAATTATAGAGGACTGGTCTCTGCCTCTCTCTAACACTAGCACTTATAGTCAAAATCATTTCCAATTCAATTCTTAATTTGGTTTTACAGGACGCAATCCTGTAGGCAAATATCACTACCCCTTAGAATAAATGAGTGAGAGTATGAGACCAGACCTACCCAGTTCTTCCACATATTGTTATTTTATTATCTGATAATTGCTGCATGATCTACATCTTTCCCTTATGGTTGTTGACTCCAAATTTCTAGTGGTTTGTTGTGAAAAACACCAATTGCCTAGTTTTTGGAGTGTGTGCATGCGTGTGTGCATGTGTGTGTGTGTGTATGTGTGTGCTTGCTCTAATTTTTCCATTACTCTGCTCTCTCTACTTTTTTCATCTTCATAATCAGATCTTTATTTCTGTCATGATAAAATTAACACTATCATGCCCAGTGTAAACAATTAAAATATAGAGATTACAAGGAAGAGAACAAACAGAGAATCCTTCTATATAAAATATTAAAATTTGGGGAACCAAACTCTTATGTATCTCTTCAGTCATACTCGCAAGCACAAGTATACACGTGGACAAACACCTGCACAGACAGCACCAACTATCAACAAAACTGGGGTTATATACATGCTGTCTTTGTCATGGACTTTTTATCTTTTTTCTTACCCTATCCTTTTCCCTTCACTTCTCACCCAGCACGCTCTCACAGACACACAGAAGTAAACAATGATCATTAACTGATGTGTTTCCTTCAGTACTTTCTCCCTACTTAAATATGCATCTTGATTTCAATTAAAATGTCTTCATTCTTACACCATTTAGAGCCATTTGCTTCTGTCTTCCAAGATATAAGACCCTTTCTTGTTTACAGATCTGAGACAGGCATGCCTCTATGAACGTATGTATATGTTCAGTCACTTCTGTAGAGCATTGAGTAAGGCGGTCTGTACCCAGTTCTTTACATTTAGATTTCCAGTCAAAATACTCCTTTTATAATTATTGGTTTTGTAAGATTAATATCCAAAATTATTTATAAGGAATATACACATAAGCATTTGTCACTGGATATAAAACATATTTTAACAGTAATTATCTAATATTTAAAACATGAGAAATGATACAAACATGACAGTGAAAAAAGTAGGCCTGTGAAAACAAAAATTCATTTAAATAATAAGGTAACTTAAAGTACCATTTATGGATATTTTCAACCCTTCATATACCCTGTACAAAATTATCAATGTTAATGTAAAGCTTGCCATTGCACTGTTACTCCAACTGAACTTTTCATATTTTAAAAGAGAAATTGTCAAGCCTTGGAGTCTAAATAAAATCAATTTCTCTGTCTCTCTCTGTTCTTGTCTCTGCCTCTGTCTCTCTTCATGCACACAATGTCATAATATTTTCTTTACTTATCTAACACATATTTTTCCTTGTCCTAATTTACTTGGTATATCCAATGCAAAGAAAACTCTATAAATTTTTCCTAAAGACAAAACATTATTTTACCATTCATATGGTTAATTTTTCGCTGTTTGTATTTTGGTGTACATCAAAAAGGAAGAATAATATGAACATAAAAAATGTAACTATAAATAAAAACATAAAATATATATATCAAAAAAGACACCCCAAACTTTAAAAAAAACATAATTGCTCATGAATAAATAAATAGCCCTAAAGGTTGGTAGGTATCTGACAAGTTCAATTCATACAGTAATGGTACATACCTCAAATATATTAGAATAAATATCTCTGTTAAAAATTTTGTACATTAATATATTTTCAAGAACCTTCAATTTTATGTACATATTTGCAACATTATATCAATTCTCAAGTCCTATGTTTAAATTTCAAATTGTTCAAAATCTTAGAAACGACTATCAGGCTCATCTTCCTAAATTACTGGTTTCATCAAGGCATTTACCTGATTCAATAATTTACAATACTTACTGAGCTAAGGTCAAATTATTCAGCTTGTCTTGCGAGGCCATCAGCTGTAGTATCTTCCTGAACCTTGGTTACCCAATTTGTTTTCTAAATTTGACTTAAAATATAGCCTCTTATTTTGTCTATCCATTTTCTCTCTTAGCTTCTAAATACAGGAAACTGCTTACTTTCTTGGGTCTTGAGACACAGGCCATAGTGTAAACAACACTTTCCTAGGTTTTGCCTAAGAACTTAATTCCTCAATTTGCAATTAATTCCCCTACATTTGAATAATGACAGCAGCTCTACCAGTATCATGCCATGACCTTGGAAACCTCTCTTATTCTCCACTAATCTTCTTTGCAAAATAGGGTTAACTTATACTTATGTATGAAGACTGGATAAAGATTAATTGAAGTGATATTGATAAAGTACCTAGCAAAATGTCTTATAAATATTAAATGCTAGATTAAATATCAATTTATAGACAAACTCCAAAGATAACTATTTTGAAGGGGCAACTTACACTTAGATGCCTAAGTTCCAGTGTATTTTTAACAATATTATAGTTATAATTGAGACATGGATAAAATTGATGGTAAACAATATTTATTGCATTTTTGTTTTTAATCCATAGAATTGGTTAGAATTTATAGATGGATCTGTTATAAATAAAACAATTCTTATGTGTAATAATATATTTATACAGCACCTTATCCTTTATAATTATCTTTCCTATACATTCGCTTATTTGAACCTAGTTGGAAAAATAAGGAAATATTATTATTGCCATTTTATAGATGTGAACATTGAGACTTAAAAGAGACTAATTAACCTAGACAGAGAAGATACGATTCAAACTAGGCCACCTGACAACATATCAATTAATTTAAGAATCTTGACTAATAATTATATTTAAAGGACATATCACTGAGGTTTTTGCATGTGCGTGTGTGTTTACAGGATATGATCTTCTTTGTCGCAAATATGGCACACTGGTTATGTAAATGAGCATATATGAAGCTTAATTAGAGTTCAATTATTAGAGCAATTATTATGCCATTTTGTGTAGTGTATAACATCTGTGGTTTTATTGTACCCTGAAAGACAGTTTGGAGATTTGACATCTCACTTGTTACTCGGGGATGATGCGCTATGACTAGAAATGGAAAAATACCTCTAAATAAATCTGTGCTTATCTCTGGTCTATTATTTCATGAAATCTCAGGCCACAGTTTGATTGCTATTCACTCTGCTTTGCTGCTCAGTGAATGTGAATTAAGTCACAATATGTCGTCATTGTCAGGGAGAATTCAGTCATCAATAAGGAATAATGGTGCCTGCATTTTTATGTATTACCTCTTTGCCCACTTGTCTCTACTTTTTATGTAATTACCTTTTACATTTAAGTCTATCAAGTTTTCCTTTCAAGAAGATTATCTGGAAAAAATTCCATATGAAAGGAAAGGAATGAAAAATGCTATTATAAACAAAAATTGATTAAAAATAGAATAAAATCTGAAAGGATTAGAATAAATGTTGAGATGGCAACATTCTACCCATTGCAGCATAAATGAGCAATATAAAATTTAGATATGATGAAAATCTTGAAAATGTGTCATTTTAATTTTCCTTAATGTATATAAGCTCAAGCAGAAACTCATTTTGTCTTTCCTAATTAATGCATATTAAAGCATACAACATTCTTTCTACCAATATAAATTTGCAACTTTTTATTAAATAAGAAAATAGAACTCTTTGTTCACATTCAGAGCCGAGATATTTATCAAGACCCAGGAGGAAGAATGAAAACTGAGAGTGCATGAGGTTACAATGTATCCCAGAATTGGAGCACCTGGGAGGCAGGTATCACTATGGATGCCGTGTTTCTCCTCTTGGATTTTTTTACTGTTTTATAACTGGCAGTTTGACCCTTCATTTTTTTGTTTCATCTTGCACTTGCAGCAGATCCAAATCCCTCGAAAAGAAGTTGAACTTGCTTAGCAATTGAAATCTAACCCTCCTATGTTTCTAACTCTGCTTTCTATTGCCAGTGACTGGTTCTTTACTGGCAAGTTGGTCTTGATTATTCATGCTCCTTTGTCTTGATACTATTCATCCAATGTTCTATTCCCTGGTCTGTATCCAAGCTCTGATTACTCTTATCATACTGGCTCTACTGAAAAAGTGTCCAAATAAGTTCATATGACAAAAAAAAAAAAAAAGAAAGAAAAATATAGTCCGGAAAGTGTTATCATCTGTATGAGATTTATATACAAAATAGATTGTGAAAATTCTAGCATAAATGCCAATGAAAAATTGAAGGTTTTCTAGCATGGAAAATGCTGTTTAGTTTGTTGCAGAACAAACTGACTCCTCGTTCTTTTAGATATTCATATTATCTACGTGAGGTTCTTATATAGTATCCATGTTGTGTTTATATTTTTTATTCAATCAACATTTATCAGGCTTTTTCAATGAGCCAGTCACTGTTCAAATGGTTTTACATGCACTACCTCTTTTTTT
>NW_011889143.1:268504-270537 GCF_000151845.1 Pteropus vampyrus
GTGTGTGTGTGTGTGTGTGTTACTGATTTTGTTTCTCTGGAGAACACCAACTGATACAATCTCCCTCTTAAAAATAAGAAAACTAATTTTCAGATGTTAGGCAATGTGCTCAAAACTGCATGGCCCATTAATGTGGAGGTCCAGAATGGAATCCACATTTTCTGACTCTTAACTTCTGTCTTTTTTCTACAAATCTTTCTTAATCGTTTTCTTTATTTCTTTTTCTATTTTATCTAACTTCAAAGCTCCTTGGTAGCTCTATAAGAACAGTGCTCCCACATATGACATGTCAGGGCTATTGAAGGAAGTTGAAGGCCTCATTTGCCTAAGCACAGAACCTGATTTGTTGACACATGGTGTATATCCAAGCAAATGACTCCCAGATACAGTGTGCTTACAGGGAAGCTCATGGCTAAAGAAGATGCTCAGTAAGTGGCTGCAGACAGTCCAGCAGATAACAGAACTAATGCAAGGATACCCAAAGTACTACCTACATTTATTAAAACTTACTTGTGATATGTGTTGTGCTAAACCTAACAACACCAGTGTTTAGAAAGAGGTCATGATTGGACTGCTGCATTCTGGAGGTGAATTAGCTCCATTTCTAAGGGATGGCTTTAAAGACAGGAGACATGGAATTAGAACACACGTCTGCCATTGCTAGCTGAGTTTCATTGATGAAATCACTCCATCTTGATGATATTTAATTTACTCATCTGTGATTTAGGTATTATCACAAAACCTACTTTATGAAATGAAATAGATATAAAAGTTTTCATTAGCTAAAGCATTATACAAACTAGAAATATAATTATCAATAGTTAAGCATATCTTCCCTCTTGCTGTGTTCACAGCACTGAACTATAACGTGAAGATAATGCAAAGAAAGTGTGGTAGTTATCCTCTGCCCCTGAAAAACATTCTCATCTTATGAATGAGGGATAAACGCATAAGCCAGATTTATAGTTGTGTCTAAGAATTGTTTTCTTCAACATTTGCAACATGTAATATGGCATCTTACTTGGAACATAATTGTGACAGTGATACTGCCGCTGAATATACAAATTGTAAGGGACATTTTGGTACAGTTTGTCTCTACTAGGACCTGATTAGGTCCTATGTCAATGTGATGATAAGCCCTATCCTGTCATCAGCTACTATGTTGTGTTGTATGATCCCCAAATTGTGGTCTTCCCTCTAGCCCACCATTTTACAACCTCATAAAGATACGAATACTGATTTACTATATTGTACATACAAAAAAACTATATTTAATTATTATCACACTGTGCTAGTCATTTCTAAATATATTGTCTAGTTTTATCCTTGCAGTAGCCTTAAAAGCTATAATATAGAGAAGATGTTAAATCATATTTTATAGATAAGGTACATAGGGTACAGAGAAGTGAACAGACTTTTTCAATTATGTTGAATCTTGCAACTGAATTCACATATCTCTGACTCCAAAATTTGTGCTCTTTTCCCTGTGTGTATTATGGGCATGGTGCTGTGGTAGCATAGACTCAAACTTCCAAAGAGAAAAGTGGTCATAGAGAATATCTAATCAAAGCTTTCATTTTATAGATGAGCAAACTGAAGTGTCAAGATAGAAGAAGATTTTCTCTAGGTCACATGAAAAGTAATAGCTTCAGATCAATGTAGAACTGGAACATATAATTAACCAATTCTTTAACAATTATTGGTACACATTAGAATTTGATGATATAATGAGTAAATGCCAAAAGCAGCAGTTTGGCCATAAGAGCTATAGAAGTAACTCTGGAGTTGGATCCTAAGATGGTGACCTGGACCAGGAGAGCAGTGTTTAACTGAAATGCAGGATAGCTAGTTCTAGGGAAAATTAATTCTAAGCCTCTCAGCCACACTAACTAGTTTCAAGTTCCAGATTCACTTTCATTCATGTATTTATTCACTCATCAACTTATTCAAGAACTGTGGAATGCCAAGTGTGTATCAAAAAATATTTTAGATGCTCTAGACATACCAGTGAATATAACAGATAAAAATCCCTG
>NW_011889143.1:270587-283974 GCF_000151845.1 Pteropus vampyrus
GCATAAGCCAGATTTATAGTTGTGTCTAAGAATTGTTTTCTTCAACATTTGCAACATGTAATATGGCATCTTACTTGGAACATAATTGTGACAGTGATACTGCCGCTGAATATACAAATTGTAAGGGACATTTTGGTACAGTTTGTCTCTACTAGGACCTGATTAGGTCCTATGTCAATGTGATGATAAGCCCTATCCTGTCATCAGCTACTATGTTGTGTTGTATGATCCCCAAATTGTGGTCTTCCCTCTAGCCCACCATTTTACAACCTCATAAAGATACGAATACTGATTTACTATATTGTACATACAAAAAAACTATATTTAATTATTATCACACTGTGCTAGTCATTTCTAAATATATTGTCTAGTTTTATCCTTGCAGTAGCCTTAAAAGCTATAATATAGAGAAGATGTTAAATCATATTTTATAGATAAGGTACATAGGGTACAGAGAAGTGAACAGACTTTTTCAATTATGTTGAATCTTGCAACTGAATTCACATATCTCTGACTCCAAAATTTGTGCTCTTTTCCCTGTGTGTATTATGGGCATGGTGCTGTGGTAGCATAGACTCAAACTTCCAAAGAGAAAAGTGGTCATAGAGAATATCTAATCAAAGCTTTCATTTTATAGATGAGCAAACTGAAGTGTCAAGATAGAAGAAGATTTTCTCTAGGTCACATGAAAAGTAATAGCTTCAGATCAATGTAGAACTGGAACATATAATTAACCAATTCTTTAACAATTATTGGTACACATTAGAATTTGATGATATAATGAGTAAATGCCAAAAGCAGCAGTTTGGCCATAAGAGCTATAGAAGTAACTCTGGAGTTGGATCCTAAGATGGTGACCTGGACCAGGAGAGCAGTGTTTAACTGAAATGCAGGATAGCTAGTTCTAGGGAAAATTAATTCTAAGCCTCTCAGCCACACTAACTAGTTTCAAGTTCCAGATTCACTTTCATTCATGTATTTATTCACTCATCAACTTATTCAAGAACTGTGGAATGCCAAGTGTGTATCAAAAAATATTTTAGATGCTCTAGACATACCAGTGAATATAACAGATAAAAATCCCTGCCCATGTGGAACTTAAATTCCAGTAGAGAAGACACGTGAATAATCAATAAACACAGCATATAAGTAAATCATATAGCTCGCTAGGAGATAATTAATGCTATGGAGAAAAAAACATAGCAGGTTGGTCATAGGTATAGGGAAATAATGTATAATTTGAAACAGAGTGATCAGTTAGGCTTCATGGAGAAGTTGATTTTTCAACAAAAACATGAAGGTGGTGAGGTAGTAACCCAGACATATACCAGAGGGAGGAACATTCTGAACACAGCAAACACCATGCGAAAATGCTGTGAGGTTAGATAATGGCTGACATATTTGAGAAACAATGAGGAGAGCAATTTGTCTGAAGTGAAGTAGAGAAAGGAGAGAGTAGAAAGTGGTGAGCTCAACTAAGAAATGGAGTACAGATGGAAGATAATTTGGGGCATTGTAAGGATATTGGATTTTACTCCAAAAAAAAAAAAAGTGAAGTTCTTGGAGGATTTTGAACAAAGGAATAGTAGGATCTGGCTTACATTTTAGCAAGATCACTCTGGCTGTTCTGTTGGGTAAACTAAATAGGGATAAATAGTGGAATCAGGGACATCAGTTAGGAGTCTGTCATCCAGAGAAAAGACAATGGTGGCTCGGACCAGAGAGGTAGCTATGGAAGTGTCAAGAAGTGGTTTAATTTAGATAAATTTGAAGATAAAACTAAGATTTTTTTTGGACAGATTAAATGTAGGTGTATGAAAAGAGGGATAAATAATGAACTTTGAGGATTTGGGTCCAAGCAAATAGAATGAAGTTGCCATTAATTTAATTGGGTAAGTCTGTGGGTTGAACAGATTATGAACTCTATTTTGGAAAGATCAAGTCTGAGATTTTTTTAAATTAAGTTTATTGGGGTAACATTGGTTAATACAATTATATAATTTTCAGGTGTGCATTATAATTTAACATCTGTACATTCTATTGTGTGTTTACCACTCAAAGTCCAGTTTCCTTCAGCTACCATATATTTGATCCCCTTTACCCACTTCGTCCTCCTCCTACCTCCCTATATTTGACCCCCTTTACCCCATCTACCTCCCCCCTCCCTCCCCCATCCTTTACCCTCTGGTACGTCTGAGATATTTATTGATCATCCAAATGGAGATGCAGGCAGGCAGTTGGATATAGGTGTGTGGAGTTGAAGGGAGCGGTATGCCTTGCGGATATATATTTGGGAATCGTGAGTCTATAGATAGTATTTAAAGGTGTGGAATTGTATGAGATAATCTAAAGAGTGAGTGTAAATGAGAAGAGGTACAAGAACTGGGATCTTGAGTATTGCAACACTAAAAGGATAGGTAATGAAGAGGAATCAGTTAAAGGAGACTAAGATGCATGGACAATCAAGTAGGAATAAAACCAGGAGATTATAATGTTCTGGAAGTTGAGTGAAAAAAGTATACCCAGGAATATGTAGTGATCAGTTGTGTCAGATATCAGTGTTAGATCAACTAAGATGAAGTCTGAGAATGGACCATTGGATTTAGCAATGTAGAGCTCATTCGAGACCTTGACAATAGCAGTGTCGGTAAAATTGTGGTTAATATCTAACTACAATGGATTTGGAAGAGAATGGTGACAGAAGAATTGGAGTTAGTCAGTGCTTATAGAAAGCTTTGTTGAAGGAGTTTTGCTCTAAATAGTATCATCAGGGAACTAATATGGTAAGAAAGAAAGGGTCAAAAGTTTGTGTTTCTTTGGTTGTTTTGAGATGGGAGGAACGATAATGTTTTCTGCTATTGAGAATGATCCAGCAGAGAGGGTAAATATAAAAAAAAAAGGTGAGAATTTCTGAAGTTGGTATTACTGAGGAGGTGATAGGGGATGGGATATCTCAAACAAGTGGAGAGGCTGACCTCAGTATCACAGTCAGTTTATCCATAAAAACCACATGCAATCTTGGGATCAAATACCATTGGGTGCATTATCTGACTTCTCTTGAACTTACTTTATCTGTAAAATAGGAATAACAACAATTCTTATCTTATAGGAATAATGAGATAACACATAAATAGAGCATAGCACAGTAACTATATCAGCATTACTGAAAATCTCCTTCTATAACTAGAATAACAAAATGTATGCTGATAGTCATGATGGTCTAGAGAGAAGAAAGAAAAAACATGGAATAGGAAACACAAAACTTGACTCCATCTAATTTACTCACTGGGCTTGAGAAAATCAATTAACTTTGCAAAATGAAGACAATATCATCCATATTGCCTGTTCTTTATTGTGATTTTTAGAATCCCTCCGGATAATACAGTGAAACACAAGTTCCAATCAAATACTATGTAATACTACCAATGTCATTTGAATTACAAAAATGCATGTGTGTGGAACGACTAACATTAAAACTCATGTACAATTTCCCAGAATAACAAAATAATATAAACATAATCAGTTTGTAAAAGGAGAATGGGGAAAGGGACTGTCTTAAGAAATTCTGGTCAAGGAAGGAATTCCATTGCTCATAATCTGCACAACATCTAAAAGAGCATGTTGTGGATGATAAATATTACATAACTCTCGCCTCCTCGAAAAGTTGTAAACTATCAATACTGATAATTCTGATGAGATCTAGACATTCAATTGGATAGCTTTTCTGTGCCAGGTTGTTTTGGGTTCTAGAATACAAAACTACCAGGTAAAAGAGATTGAAGAAAATTCAAACTCCAAGTCATTACAATAAGTGTGATGATAAAGGTATGAGCAAAGAAAGCAGATGGACAACACAAACGGCAACTTAAAGTTTACTCATTTTTTTTCTACCGTTTTATTTCTGAGAACAATGTTGTTTCTCAAGTGAACTCTTTTGTTCCTAGAATTTGAACTTCTTTTGGGCGAAGACTGTTACTTTTTTTCTTTGTCTCTCTAGCGCCTGGCACAGAGTAGGATCTACTTCAAGAAAGGATGAAGGGAGGGAAGGAAGGAGGGAAAAGAGAGAGAGGGAAAGTTGGTTGCAGATAAAAGGTGTGGGACTGTTCAGAGATAAATCAAAGAGCCTGCGTAGTTTATGCAGTTTCTTTTCAGCAAAAGGCCACAAATAGACTATTTTCAGAACCGTTTGTGTATCTTCGACTGCATTTTTGCAAAATGGCTTGGTTTGGCTGAACAACTGTGGCTTCTGTACATATGCAAATAGGAACAAATATGAACAGGAACTTTTTATTGTAATAACAATTCAAAATGACACACGAGCATCTGGATGGAAATTTCTCCAGCTGCACAGCTCACTCTTTATTATAAGCAAAATAATCATTTCAGCCATAGAATTGGCCTGAGGAATGGATAGAGACTATTTGGTGGAACACCATAAGATCAGCTAATGACCATCCCTCTGAATCTATGAGCAGGGAATAGAAAATTCTTATGTGGAGGCAGTGTAGTGGAAAAAGCATGCTCTTGGCACCAAAAAGAACTGGTAGTAAGCACTGGATTTGCCGCTTACTATCCTGGTCACCTTGTGCAAATTATATAATCTCTGAGCCCTAGTTTCTTCATCTGCAAGCTGAGAAGAATAATATTTATTTCAAGGGATTGTTGAGTACTGAATAAAATAATACATGAAGTGAGATTAGTGATAGGCCCAGTCCAAATGTATCCAGGGAAGTATAAGTGGTAGCTGCTATTCCCAGTAGGCTTAAAAAGGAAGATACTCAAACAGGATGGACTATAATTTATATGAAGATAAAGCTATGTTTGGTTCACTACAATATCACAACACAGCACAGAAAATTGATAAATAAAAGTTGAAAGACTGATATTGTTAAAACCTGCCATTTTAAATACATGCATGTGTGTTTCGAATAACTATTTCAAATACAATATATAATTTAATTATCTTTGAAAGATAACATTACACACAGGCTCAGTGCCAGCCTTCAGAGCTGTACTGCTAGTGTTTGAACTAGCAGAGATTTTTATCTTGACTCTGGCATTTACATATCTCTGTTTCTTCATTTCTTCAGTTTAAATATATAAACTAACTCTTTTTTTTAGGTCCCAAATAGTCAAATGTCTGCAATTTCATGTGATTCAGCTTAATACAAGTGAGGAATAGTATTTTCCTCATAAAGTTTTGAAAGACTTAACATAGATGAAGTACTGAGAAACATACTTGGCATATATATATGTGTGTATATATATGTGTGTGTATATATATATATGTGTGTGTGTACATATATGTGTGTGTGTGTGTGTGTGTGTGTATATATTCTCAGCTATCATTATCATTATTCTTTAGGAAAAAATGAATAAATATAAGTATTTTTTTAAGTAAATAAGATCGAAAAAAAAAAGATATGGTAGAAGACACAATGAGTCATCTAGACATTCCGAGTAGTCGTTTTCAGGCTGAACTACCCAAGTGGTATACTGAGGGCTTTCTAAGTATTCTGAGATATTGATCCCCAGCCCTCAAGGTTGCCAGGCCAGGACTGAAGAGGCCTGGGTCCCCATATTGGCCATCCCTGGCCATAACCAGTCTCTTCAGTTTACAACAGTGTTAGCATTCCCTATAGATATCATTTTCTCTATGTGGCATGAAGTAAAAGGGTTTGGAATCTCTAGTTTGTAACATGAGCCTTGAAATCTAGCAGATCTGGCTATGAATCAGTTGTCTCCCCAGGGCAGAATACATAATTTGTGGGACCCAATGCAAAATGAAAATGAGAAACATCCAGTAAAAAGCATCATTAAAGGTACTAAAATGAAAAAATATTTTACCTTTCCTCTGTAATCTCTTCTCTTTTTTTTTTACATTTATTATGTACTTGATTTCTGTTATTACATTGTAATATATAATGAAATAATTATACAATTCACTATAATGCAGAATCAAATGCCATCACATACAACCATACGATTGAAGTACATCAACTCACTTACCACTATAAAGCCTGCCACCAGATTCAACTTAATTGTCACTGGCCACTCACTGATAAGGTTTTTGGGGGGGATTTTGTTTTTTTTGTTTTTTAGTTTCAAGTATACAGTACATTGGTTAGACATCTATATACTTCATAAAACGATCCCCCCAATTGCTTCCTCCCTCCCATGATCCTCCACCTAGCCAACGTATTAATGCTAACTGCATTTCCTATGCTGTGCTCCCCATCTCTGTGACCATCCATCAACTGCTAATTTGTACTTCTTTAGCCCTTTACCCCATTCTCCCAGCCCCCAAACTCCCTCCCCTCTGTCCGTCACCAAATTATCCACTATATTTGTGTCTGTTTCTGATTAGTTTGCTCTTTTTATTCCTTAGATTCTGCATATAAATGAAATCATATAGTGTTTATCTTTCTCTGTCTGACTTAAATACCTTCTAGGACCATCAAAGCAATATCTTTTTCCATTCCCATCCTTTTCATATGTAGGGGTCTTGTTTTCTTATCCTTTCAGCCACTCTATCTTTTGGTTTGAGCACTTAATTCTTTTCTATTTAAGGTACTTATCAATAGGAATGTAGTTATTACCGTTCTTTATTCCTGTTTTTGATACACGTTTTTTCTTCTTAAAGAAGTTCTTCCAACATTTCCTGTAATACTGGCTTGGTGGTGATAAATTCTTTTAACTTATTTTTGTCTAGGAAGCTTTTTATCTGTCCTTCAGCTCTGAATGATAGCTTTGCTGATTAAATTATTCTTGGTTATAGATCCTGGGTCGTCATTCTTTCGAATATTTTTTGCCAAGCCCTTCTGTCCTGCATAGTCTCTCTTGAGAAATCAGCTGCCAATCATATGGGTGTTCTCTTATATGTAATTATTTGTTTTTCTCTTGCTGCTTTTAATTTTTTTCTTTGTATTTAACCTTTGGCATTTTAAATATGATGTATCTTGGTGTGGGCCTCTTTGGATCCCTGATTTTTGGAATTCTCTAAGCTTCCTGGGGTTTTATGTCCATTTCCTTCACCAGGTTAGGGAAGTTGTCCATCATTATTTCTTCAAACAGCTGTTCAGCATCTTGATTTTCTTCACTTACACCAATCAGACAAGTATTTGGAGCCTTAATAGGGTCCCATATCCTCCTTAAATTAGTTTTATAGTCTTGGCAGCTTTTTTCTTGCCATTCTGATTGAGTGTCCTGATTGGCTTTCCTGTCCTCTGATAGGACATTTAATCCTCTTCTTTATTTTCTTTGTTTATCCCTTTGTTTATTCCATTTAATATACTTCTCATTAAAGATCATTTGTTCATCATTTCAGACTGGTTCCCTTTTATAATTTCCATTTCCATTTTTGTGTTTTTTATCTCTTTGTTGAAGTTCTCACTGAATTTAACCAAAAGTTCATTGAGCATCTTTATAAACAGTGTTTTGAACTCTGCATCTGTTAGATGACTTGACTCCATTATATCTGGATCTCTGTTCTGTTCTCTCATCTGATTTCTGCTGCTTTGTCTTCCCATTTTGGCTGCCTTTCCATGTCTGTTTCTATGTACTAAGCAAAACTCCTAAGTCTCCCGGTCTCATTAGTGTGAATTTGTGAGGTAGGTGTCCAGTGGTATAGTCCTGAGAGGGGTTCAGCTGCAGGCCAAATTTAACCCAAGCCTCTGCCCCTCCAGGGCCACCTGTTAAGATTCAGCAAGCAATCCACAGATGCTGTGCTTATAGTTGCCTCAAAAAGGCCACACCAGATACCGAGGCCAGCTGCCAGTGTGAGTCTAGGTGCTGCTCAGCAAGGCGCATCTTAGTTGCTGAGGATATACCTGGATGTGGCTTAGGTGGGGCCGCAAATTGGGGGACTCGGAGTTTCAGGGAATCCTCTGAGAGGAGCAACCTCTGTTATTTAGTTTGATACCATTTGGGCTATGGCGGCGCAGAGTCCACGCATTGGGAGCGGGGAGGGCTCAACAGGGAACAATGAATATCGCCGGCACTTCTGTACAGAGCAAGTCTCACCTTGACCCTCACTCCAACAATGTCTCCCTGTAAGTCCCTGGTGCCCGCTGCGTGCAGCCGAACTGGCACTGGTGCTCAGAACCAGCAGATCCATCACCATGAAAATCTGCTTGCGAACATGGCCCCTTTAAGAGGCATCCGCCGCTGCCACTGCCAGAGCTTCTGTCTCACTTAGCTGCCCTGTACCCGGCAGCCCCGCATCCTTGCCCTGTCCTACCTTCTGCTGTTTCAGAGTGCTTTCTTGGATTTCTCCGTAGTTGTATGGCTTGTTCAGGTAGATCCCAGGTGATTTTCCTTGCTGCTGCTCCTCGTTTCCATTAAAACTTTGATTTGGTCACCAGAGGGATGAACAGAGCCTCTATCATCTATGTCAGTTTTTTTCTCCTCCTGTAATCTCTTCTTTTAATGTAAATGTAGTCTTTTAAATTTTCAGTTACAGTTGACATGCAATATTATTTTATACTAGTTTCGGGTGTACAACATAGTTTTAGACATTTATATACTTACAAATTGGTCACTCCAATAAAGCTAGTATCCATCTGAAATCATATATAGTTATTACAATATTATTGACTATACTCCCTATGCCATACTTTATATTCCCTTGACTATTTTGTAACAACCAATTTGTACTTCTTAATCCTTTCACCTTTTTCAACCAGCCTCCTAATCCCTCTCTCATCTGGCAACCATCATTTTATTCTCTGTATTTATGAATCTGTTCTTGTTTTATTTGTTCATTTATTTTGTTCTTTAGATTCCACATAGAAGTGAGATCACATGATATTTGTCTTTCTTTGTCTGACTTATTCTACTTAGCATAATACCCTCTAGGTCCATTCATGTTATCGCAAATGGTAAAATTTCATTATTTTTTATGGCCAAGTAATATTCCATTGTATGTATGTACCACCTCTTCCCTATCCTATCATTTATCATTGGGAATTTAGGTTGTTTTCATAACTTAGCTATTGTAAATAATGTTGCAGTGAACAGAGGTGCATATATCTTTTCAAGGCAGTATTTTGGATATTTTCAAATAAATACCCAGAAGTGGAATTGCTGGGTCATATGGTAGTTCTATTTTTAATTTTTGCAAAACTTCCATACTGTTTTTCACAAAGGCTGCAGCAATTTGCAATCCCACCAGTAGCACATGAGGGTTCCCTTTTCTCCACATCCTCACAAACATTTGTTGTTTGTTGATTTATTAACAATAGCCCTTCTGGCAGGTGTGGTTTTAATATGCGTTTCTCTGATGATTACTGATGTTGAGCATCTTTTCATATATCTATTGGCCGTCTGTATGTCCTCTTTGGAGAAATGTCTATTCAAATCTGCCCACCTTTAAATTGGATTATTAGATTTGTTGTGTGTTGAGTTGTGTGAATTCTTCATAAATTTTGGATGTTAACCACTTATCAGATGTGTCATTGGTGAATATCTTCTCCCATTTAGTAGGTTAGTTGTCTTTTTGTTTTGCTGATGGTTTCTTTGGTTGTGCAAAAACTTTTTAGTTTGATTCAGTTACATTTGTTTTCTTGCTGTCGTTTGTTTTGTTTGTTTCCTTTGCCTGAGGAGACATATCAGAAAAAATATTACTCAGAGCACTGTCAGAGAATTTACTGCCTATGTTTTATTCCAGGAGTTTTTTTGGCTTTGAGTCTTACATTTAAGTCTTTAATCTCTTTTTAGTTTATTCTTATATATGGTGTAAGAAGGTGGTCCAGTTTTATTTTTTTGCATGTATCTGTCCAGTTTTCCCAACACTATTTATTGAATAAACTGTCTTTACCCCATTATATATCATTTCCTCCTTTGCCGTAGATTAATTGACCATTTAGGCGTGGGTTTATTTCTGGGATCTCTTTCTGTCCCATTGATCTGTTTTTATGCCAGTACTGTGCTGTTTTGATTACTACAGGCTTGTAGTATACTCTGATATCAGGTAGTGTGATACTTCCAACTTTACTCTTTTTTTCTTTCCTCAAGATTACTGTGGCTGTTTATGGTCTTTTATTGTTCCATATAAATTTTAGGATTATTTGTTCTAGTTCTATAAAAAATGCCATTGTTATTTTGATAAAAAATACATTGAATCTATAGATTGCTCTTGGTAGTATGGACATTTTAACAATGTTAATACTTCCTATCCATGAGCATGATCTATGTTCGACTTATTTGTATGTTCTTCAGTTTCATTCTTCAGTGTCTTATAATTTTCCAAGTACAAGTCTTTTACCTCTTTGGTTAAATTTATTCCTAGGTACTTTACATATTTTGATGCACTTGCAAATGAGATTATTTTCTTAATTTCTCTTTCTGTTAATCTGTTATTGGTTAATAGAAATGCAACTGATTTCTGAATATTAATTCTGTATCCTGCTATTTACTGAATTGATTTATCAACTCTAACAGTTTTTTTGGTGGAATCTTTAGGGTTCTCTCTCTATAGTATGATGTCATCTGCAAATAATGAGTTTTATTCCTTCCTTTCCAACCTGGATGCCTTTTATTTCTTTTTATTTTTTGATTACTGTGGTTAGGACTTCCAATCCCAGGTTGAATAAAAGTGGTGAAAGTGGGCATCCTTGCCTTGTTCCAGATCTTAAGGAAAACACTTTTAGCTTTTCCCCATTGAGTATGATGTTAGCTGTGAGCTTGTCATATATGGCTTTTATTATGTTGAGGTATGTTTGTGCAATGCCCATTTTAAATAAAAATATAAGAGCATTTAAGTTGTATGTGGAATCATCAAAAACACAATTCATATTTCATAGCTCATATATGAGTATGTCTTTTGTTCTTACTAGAACTGTGGAAACAGTTCATAAAACTAACTCAATAAATTTTATTTTAATTCTTTTAAAGCATTTTATTTTATTATTCATTTCAAGAATATAGTGCATTGCTTAGCCATTAATATAATTTATTTAAAAATCCCCCCTATTACCATCTGGCTCTACACATAGCCATTACATTACTGCTGACTACATTCCCTATGCCATGCTCCCCATCCCTGTGACCATCAATCAGCTAGTAATTTGTACTTCTTTAACCCTTCACCCCTTCCTCTCATTGTACCAATACTCTCAAGCTTTGGCTTACTAATGAATTAAGAACCATTAAAGGAAAAGAAACTATGTTTTGACTTATCTTGCCCTTTTCTTTCATGTCATAATTTTCAGCGTAAATGGTTGGCTAATACTGAGAAGTAAGAATAAGAAAGAACATGATGCAGTTAATTAGTTGTTTGTATTTCTTAGAATACCATTTCCTTCTCTCTACATTGAGAACAGGAAAAGAAGGAAACTGCAACCTCTTTAGGGATGTCAGCCCAGTATTTACTCATAGACATAACATGCTTATCTTATACTCACTTTGAGTTTTATCTAACTCCTGTGCATCATGGGTCAACCAGAACTTCAACCGGAACTCGTGGGAAATAACAAATGTTATACACAATTTTGGAGGTAAGAAATCGACATGGATAAACATATTTTGTGTATTCCCTCTGGTCACATACATGCTCCATTATCCCTTCATATTCCACTTACAAAACACAAGTTCACAGGTAAAATTATTAAGAATTTCATGATGGCAACATCAAAGCATTAAACCAAGTATGGGTCCTTAATATTAGGTTAAGGTGTTATGAGAGATGCATGGTGGGCATTGCAAATGCTAAACATTAAGGTGAAAGCAAAGAATAGCAGCAGGTCCACATAGTGCATATCTCCTCTGCTCACATTTAGGCTCCATTGTTAAGACTTATTTCTAAAAATAAGTTGAAAGATAAAGTTAAGAATTACAAGATGTTAACAGCTAAGCATTAAATCAAGTCTCACAGGAGTCAAGATAGTGAATTAGTAAATCCTGTGCTTGCCTCCTCTCACAACCACATCAAAATTACAACTAAACTACATACAGATCAGGCATCATTGGGAGACACCTCAGGTCTGGCTAAACAGAAGTCCTACAACTAAGGACATACACAAGAGGTCACCTTGTGACAGTAGGAGGGGTGGAGACATGGAATAGGCTGGTCAACACCCACATGTGGGAGTTGAGAGTAGAAAGAAATATCTTGGGTATTGAGGTCCCCCCAGAAGAATGAGTCATCTGGGCTACACACTAGGACCTCGAGCTCAGGGTTCCAGGTGGGGAAGAGAAGTCCTCACAACTTCTGTCTGTGAGAACTAGTGGAGATTGTGGCCGAGATAGAGAGCACCTGGAGTCACAAACATTCCTCTTAATGGGCCTGCGCCTGGTACTCCATGATAGACTTGCTCTGAGCTCCAGCATGAGGCAGCTGCTTGAAAAGCACCAGGGACATATAAGGTAGAAACAGAGTTGTCTGGCTTCAGGGTAAGGGCTGGAGGGGCAGCTTTCTCCCAGACAGAAATGTTGGTAGAATCTATTGTCTCTTTGTTGACCACTCCCCTCTCCTGGTGTGTAGGCCCATGTGGCCGGCATATCTGAGTCTCCATCAACCTGGCTGACACTGGTAGCCCCACCCTGGTGATTCCCTGAGATCCTGACCCACCTAATTTACAGACCCACCCAAATTGCCTCCAAGACAAATGGCCTGTCTTGGATCATGCTGTGGACTTTCCTAAAATCTCTCAAAGGTTCACAAAACCTAAACAAGCAGCATCTGGCCTTGGTGTGCTACATACCCCTTGTTTGCAGCCCCAAGCCCGGCTCTAGCAGCAGCTGGCCTTGGTCCCTGGCTTGGCTTCTCGAGGTACCTCTAAGCTTAGTGCAGGTGGCAGCCATCTGCAGATTTTTTGGTGACCCTTGCCCAGTGGCCCCGGAAGTGCACAGGCTATGGCTGAAGTTGGCCTCTGGCAGGGCCCTTCCCACAAGGCACTGGGGCTGACACATCAGGTGGCTGGCTTCTGATGGAGACAGAGCACCAGCTGGGGCTGCATCGGAGGACAACACACTCAAAGGGCAGGCACACAACCAATCAGCCTGAGGTTAATCCTTCCCATTGAGGTGCAAACAGCAACCAAGGCTCAACTACAACAGGAGAGCACACACAACCCATACAGGGACACACCTGGAGCACTCAGCTAAGGTGACAGGGAAGACTGAGCCTCTGAGCCTCACAGGATACCTACTACATAAGGTCACTCTACTAAGAACAGGAGACATTGGAGAGTAGGCCTAATACATAGAAACAAATATAGGGAGGGAGCAAAATAGAGAGACACACACAAAAAATGTCCAAAATGAAAGAACAGAACAAAGCTCCAGAAAAAGAATGAAACAAAATGGAGACAAGCAATCTACCAGACACAGAGTTCAAAATACTGGCTAGAAGGATGCTCAATGATCTCAGTGAGAACTTCAAGAAAAA
>NW_011889143.1:284024-286028 GCF_000151845.1 Pteropus vampyrus
CATTGAGGTGCAAACAGCAACCAAGGCTCAACTACAACAGGAGAGCACACACAACCCATACAGGGACACACCTGGAGCACTCAGCTAAGGTGACAGGGAAGACTGAGCCTCTGAGCCTCACAGGATACCTACTACATAAGGTCACTCTACTAAGAACAGGAGACATTGGAGAGTAGGCCTAATACATAGAAACAAATATAGGGAGGGAGCAAAATAGAGAGACACACACAAAAAATGTCCAAAATGAAAGAACAGAACAAAGCTCCAGAAAAAGAATGAAACAAAATGGAGACAAGCAATCTACCAGACACAGAGTTCAAAATACTGGCTAGAAGGATGCTCAATGATCTCAGTGAGAACTTCAAGAAAAAGATAATAAGGATAAAAAAAAAGGACATAGAAACTATAAAAAAGAATCAGTCAGAAATAAAGAATATAATAACTGTAATGAAGATAACCTAGAAGAAATCAAGAAAAGATTAGATGAGAGCAGAGGATAAAACTAGTGATTGAGCAGACAAAGTAGCAGAAAACACCCAATTGAAATAGCAAAAAGAAAAAAAGAATACAAAATATGAGGATAGTTTAAGGGACCTCTGGGACAACATCAAGTGTAACAATATTCATATCATAGGGACAACAGGAGGAGAAGAAAGAGATCAAGGAATTGAAAACCTATTTCAATAAATGATTGAAAACTTTCCTAACCTGGTGAAGGAAACAGACACACAAGCTCAAGAAGCACAGAGAGTCCCAAACAAGATGAACCCAAATAGGCCCACACCAAGACACATCATAATTAAAATGCCAACAGTTAAAGACAAACAGAATTTTTAAAGCATCAGGAGATGAGGATTCTGGGAAAACATAATGGAGTGAGAGACATCCTCAGATCTCTCCCCTTGAAACAACAATAAAATGAACACCTAAAACTCAACAAAAACCACCCAAACTGCACACTAGCATGTCTGAGCATGGGATCTAAGAGCTACCACAGGTCAGAACCCCAGGTATCGGGCAGTGGACTGGGACAAATAAAGAAGTTGCCTCTCGGAGCCACCAGAGGTCCTTGCAGGAAGAAGAGGAGGGGACAAGGTGCAGCGACTTCCCTGATCAGCCCTGCCTGGAAGTGCTGGGACTTTTCTATGCAGCAGGCAGCAGGACTCAGTCATCAGGGCAGAAAGCAGAGAAGCAGGACTGGACAGCAGAGAAACAACAGTTGATTTTTACCAGCCCCGGTTGCAAAACCGAGGCTGAGCTGCAGCCCCCAACACCCAACCCAGAGAGCCCCTCCCCCTATACCCTCCAAGACCAAACACCTCAAACCCCCAGGGGAATATGAGCGAACACCACCAAAACTGTTGCTAACACTGACAGGGACTGGAAGTGAGAGTAGTGAGTGTGATTAAAATCTACAAGAAAATAAAAGACGTTAGGCTCTATATAAAATAGAGATCTAAGAGGCTTAGATGCCACCTACTTGAAACCAAAAGAAAAGTGCCTTCTTGCAGCAGGCTAAAGAGATACCTTTATATAATAAATCTTCGTTCTGGAAAAACAACAGAATACACTTCCATTAATGCCCAGGCAGAGAAATAGTCCATTAAACACCATGAACAACCAAGGTGACAAATCATCTCAGAAAGAAAGAGAAAAATCTCCAGAAAATGAGCTTACGGACATAGAAATATGTGACTTAAGTGACAGAGAATTCAGGATGGTACTTCTAAAGCATCGAGAAAACAGAAGTTAATTACCTACAAGAGAGCTCCCATGAGTTGATTTCTCAACAGAAACTTTGCAGTCTAGAAGGGATTACCAGGAAATATTCAAAATAATGAAAAGCAAGGACCTACAACCAAGATTACTCTACCCAGCAAAGCTATCATTTAAAATGAAGGAAAGATAAAGAGCTTCCCATTCAAGAAAAAGCTAAAAGAGTTCATCACCACCAAGCTAGTATTATAGGAAATGTTGGAGGGACAGCTATAGAAGAAGAAAAAA
>NW_011889143.1:286878-291749 GCF_000151845.1 Pteropus vampyrus
GATCATTTAAAAAATTATATAAATGTCTAACCAATGTACTGTATACTTGAAACTAATAAAATAAAATTAAAAAATAAAAAAAGAGATGGAAACAAAGAGGTAGTATACTTGACACAGTGTCTGCTACATAACAATAATGGTAACAGCAATTACTATCTTTACTGAATGCTTTTTACATTTTCTTTATTATGAGAATTACTAGAAACTCTTTGAGAGGAGGTCAAACCCAAATTACATTGAGAATAAGTTACCAACTCAAATGGAACCATTACGTTCAATATCAGCATCCTCTTAGCCTTTTTACCCCATATTAAATGTCAAATTGTAAAAGTTAAGTCAAAACCAGACAAAAAGTGGGAGAGGGATGAATAAGTGGAGCACAGGGGATGTTTAGGACAGTGAAACTATTCTATTTGACACTATAATGGAGGATACATAATATCTGCCAAAACCCATAGTACTATACAACACAAAGAGTGGACCTTAATGTAAACTATGAATTTTAATTGAGAATAATGTATAAATATTGGTTCATAAAGTTTAACAAATGTACTACACAAATGCGAGATATTAATAGGGTAAACTATGGACAGGGGAAGATGGGGTATATGGGAACTCTGTAATTTCTGGTCAATTTTTTTTTTTGTAAACCTAAAACTTCTCTAAAAATAAAGTTTATTAATAAAAACCCAGAAATACTGTCAATAAATTCCAAATGTAAGTTATTCCTGGGGGAGATAGCAAGTCCCCCACCACCAATACTGAAAATAAGCTTGCCCTCAGAATTATGCAAAAGCCAGAACAGGTCTTGACTGACATAATTAACAATTTGGTCTGAAGTCTGGGCCTTAACGGGTATTTTGAACAATGATATCTACATCTGTTTTTAAAAATAAAGGATTAGAATCTATGATTATTCTTCCCGCTTTTATTTGTTTAGTTTTGTTTTTATCCCATGTTCTAATTAATGCAACATGAATATAATTATTCTCTAAGATTACAAACACCTGAAGGGGCATACATTATGTCTACTCTTGGCTTTAAAATTCCACATAAAACATGGTAGTAATGATAGCTTTCATGAATATAGCTTCCTATAGTTTATGCAGCACTTTCACGTATATTTATTTGCTTAGCCACTTGTTCTACTCAGAAACTCAAGCCCCAAGCCAAGTGTTTTGTTTTTTACAAAAACACTATGTAATAAGTACGACAGCATGCCAGAACTGCTAGTTACCTAGCCAATATCCATTTTCCACTTCTTCAATTTGTTTCAAGGCTCCAAATACCATATTTTCAGCTTCTCTTATAGCTGTAGTAACCATGTGACCAATGTCTTTCTAATGAGATGTAAGTAAACATTGCTGGGTGAGATATCCAGGAAGAATATTTAAAAAGGGAACTGTTGGCCAAGACCAGTCCTCTGTCTTCATTCTGCTCCCTGCTTGGAACACAAATATGATGACTGGTGTTTCAGCAGCTATATAATATATATTTGAAACATAAAAAAACTATGACTTTATTCTTGGAGGCACAATGCAGTTACAATTAATGGTAATTAGTCTGTCTTTTTTATTCTCTTATGAAAAATATATTCCTCAGTATGAGATGTTCCAATTATTTTATAATTCTTTAGAGAAGAAATTATAAATGTCGTTCTGACTAGAATGTTTCAATAAATATTTCAGGAAACACAAGTGGTATTCATTATTTTTCACATATTTTTGCTATAACAGATTTCTGAAAACAAATGCATTTGCTATCCAAACATTTCCATTCAAAATCGTTGCTTATTCTTTTTGGTTTAAATTATTTCACATGGTGATCATCTCTAATTTACTCTTTAAAAAGACTAACCATCACACATGCACAGTAGGAACAATAATTCATACTCTATTTTCAGAGGTCTATAACTAATCAATCCTGCTCACAAGCTCTCACAGCACTACTACTAAAGGTAATAATAAATAGCCTTTTTAATTTGCTGAGTGTTGGTGTCTCAATATCCATAAGTTTGAACAGTCTCTTTGAGAAAATAGTCAATTCAAAATTCAACTCCCTACAAGGACTTTCCTCTCTTTCTCCTGACCAAATGGTATCTAAGTAAAGGGAAAGAACTTGTATGCTCCTTCACTGAGGTATGTGGAAACATGTAGTTGCCCTGTACACCACAAGCAGGCCGTGGAGGCACAGGAGTGCTGACTCATGCTCATCTACCCAACCACCTCTCTCTACTGCATTATTATTCCTGTACACCATGTTAGACATGGCGCACAACCAAATTCGGGTTTCCCAAGGATTTAAGCCTCCTTCAGCAGGCTGCTAACTTTGGTATTATCAAGTTATATTATTTCTATCTAGATATTTCTACAGTGATGCTTAATCCACCCCACTCTGAGCTTCTATGTTGAAAGGGGAACATAAGAATGCATGTTTTCAACATCTTTACACTACTTTAGTTTTTCTTCTGTTTCCCTATATTTTACCAGGGCCAGAAGCTATGCTTGGTTTATAATAGTGACCTTGACATTCAAATCAACCAGGCTTGGCACATAAGGGGATTAGGGGTGGTGGGAAGCCAAAATCAGAAATTTCTAAGGATGAAAGTATGTTGGTTTCAGATGTCAATATATTGTCTTCCCTAAATTTATCTATTTTAAACCTGCAGAGATCTCATATACACATAATCTAATCAAATCAATAAAAGTTTAAAACCTTCACATAATGACAATCATGGGCCTAACATTTTGTCAATTTCTTATAAGTGAGGAGCATAGAGCAGAAGGAAGCAAGTCAGACAGGTAACAGATGACAAGTGCAAAATGGTGTATAAAAGAGGAGCAAGACAAGAAAGTTGGAGTTAGAGTCAGCTAAAGAGGCAGAAAAGAAATGTAATAAACATAAGAAAAACAAGTAACATAGGCAGCTTTCAGAATATATAAAATATAACACTAGGGTTAAAAAGTGTGATATAAACCAGTACTGAATGAAAATGTTTAGAGATATAGTCTGTAATTCTTGAACTGTGTAATTAAAAAATGTTTAAGGACATATGCTTCTAATAGAGAAAAGATGTTATGCTGTGATTCAAATACATGGAGTGCATTTCAGAAATAGAAATGAATTTAATTTAACAATACCTAATCACATTTAATTCACTGACATGGCATTCACTTTGAGAGAAAATTAACATAGTTACTCTAGTTTCACAGAATTGTTAACATCTTGGTATAACATGAATGGTAGATTGATCCTCTAAAATAAGTAAGTTTAAGTTTTCAAATAAATGATGATCCAGACCAAAAAATATTTCCACACTCGGTCATTATTCAACTGAACATTAGCATGGGCAGTCTCTTAGAAAAGTACGTTCCTAGTATGTATGATTTCAGACATTATATAGTTATTGCCATTATAGTTTAAAATGACATAGCTGTCAGATTTATCAGGTGCTTTCAACATGGAATACATTTGTACTATATACAGTAATACTTCAATTAACTAGGTTTCCGCTCCCTAGCAACCTCAGCTACTGAGAAAACAAACAAGCAAACAAATGAAGCCTCTTCACAAATCAAAATGTCATAAAAATAATTTGGTGATGAGAGCAATTTAGTAGGAGATAGGAAAGATGACAGCATGTGAGAGTAGAATGAACGACAAAAAGGAAAAATTGACACATGTTTTATTATACATAATTTGGGAAATATCCCTCTACATACATCTTTGTGAAAATCTTTGCTTCTTAAGAATAGAATTGTTTTTAAAAAATAAATGTATAAATAAATTTAAAAATTGGATACATGTTGTAGGACTACCAATCCACCACAACTGTGTGGTTCTCAGCAGTAAAAACTTCCTGGAGGTCTGCAGTTGCTACAAGGGTTATTGGAATCCTCAGCAGTACCTCTGGGTCCAGTGTCAAATGCACTTAAGTAGGCAAGAGCCATGGCAAGTGGTCGTAGGGCTGAGGCCAATGGTATATGGTTGTGGGGACTTATGGTGAAGATGGCGCTGGCTGTCCCCTGTGTGTGTGGGTCAGGGTTGGCTGCATGTACCTTCCCTTAGTTGTGGTAGTGGTCTTCAGGTGTGTGCTCAGTGGTGGGAGCTGGAGCCTACGGTGGAGTCTGGGGCCAGCAGCAGGCTGGCATGTGCACATAGTCAGAGGTCTACAGTGGACATTAGTTTGACAGTGACTTATGTTGGATCCTGGAACTGTGGCACCCCAAAGCAGCACAGGTTGGAGCAACTCCATCATGTGGGGGAGTGACAGTAGTGGTGGCTCGGATAACTAGAGTCCGTGAAGATGAACACTGTGGTGCCAGGCAGTGGGGACATCTGCAGCACTTGCAAGGGCTATTGGGTTCCTCAGCTGTGAAAGCCTCTGGGGTCTTCTGCAGAGCAGAAGACCAACACTACAGGGTCCTTAGCAGTGAAATTTGTGGGATGTGTTCAGTAGCTGTAAGGTCTGTTAAGGTCTTCAGTGGTGATGGCTGCTGAGGTTCTCTGCACAGAAGGCCAATGAGGACCATGATGGCATCTGCTGCACAATTGGTCCAGAGAGCTCCTGCCCTTCTTTGTTCTTAGTTATTTGCAGATGTCTCAGCTATGCTAGTCTCCTTAGCAATCTGTATGCGGTGAAATCCAAGCAGGTCCTTCCGGCAGTGCACTGGAAAGCTGAGGAAGCTGGTCAGTCACTCTGATTTCTTTTTCTCAGTGTGAAGAACTTGTAGGCTGAGCAGACCCTATTGACACTGAGCTGTGCTAGCCTGAAGCATGGGGCGATGCAGACAAAAGGGAACTATTCTTCTTACCCTCTATGTGTGGTTATTCTTGGGGTTTTTTTGTTCCACGATGTTGTTGCAGCTTCT
>NW_011889143.1:291799-294692 GCF_000151845.1 Pteropus vampyrus
GTAAAAACTTCCTGGAGGTCTGCAGTTGCTACAAGGGTTATTGGAATCCTCAGCAGTACCTCTGGGTCCAGTGTCAAATGCACTTAAGTAGGCAAGAGCCATGGCAAGTGGTCGTAGGGCTGAGGCCAATGGTATATGGTTGTGGGGACTTATGGTGAAGATGGCGCTGGCTGTCCCCTGTGTGTGTGGGTCAGGGTTGGCTGCATGTACCTTCCCTTAGTTGTGGTAGTGGTCTTCAGGTGTGTGCTCAGTGGTGGGAGCTGGAGCCTACGGTGGAGTCTGGGGCCAGCAGCAGGCTGGCATGTGCACATAGTCAGAGGTCTACAGTGGACATTAGTTTGACAGTGACTTATGTTGGATCCTGGAACTGTGGCACCCCAAAGCAGCACAGGTTGGAGCAACTCCATCATGTGGGGGAGTGACAGTAGTGGTGGCTCGGATAACTAGAGTCCGTGAAGATGAACACTGTGGTGCCAGGCAGTGGGGACATCTGCAGCACTTGCAAGGGCTATTGGGTTCCTCAGCTGTGAAAGCCTCTGGGGTCTTCTGCAGAGCAGAAGACCAACACTACAGGGTCCTTAGCAGTGAAATTTGTGGGATGTGTTCAGTAGCTGTAAGGTCTGTTAAGGTCTTCAGTGGTGATGGCTGCTGAGGTTCTCTGCACAGAAGGCCAATGAGGACCATGATGGCATCTGCTGCACAATTGGTCCAGAGAGCTCCTGCCCTTCTTTGTTCTTAGTTATTTGCAGATGTCTCAGCTATGCTAGTCTCCTTAGCAATCTGTATGCGGTGAAATCCAAGCAGGTCCTTCCGGCAGTGCACTGGAAAGCTGAGGAAGCTGGTCAGTCACTCTGATTTCTTTTTCTCAGTGTGAAGAACTTGTAGGCTGAGCAGACCCTATTGACACTGAGCTGTGCTAGCCTGAAGCATGGGGCGATGCAGACAAAAGGGAACTATTCTTCTTACCCTCTATGTGTGGTTATTCTTGGGGTTTTTTTGTTCCACGATGTTGTTGCAGCTTCTGTGTTTTTCTTTGGTTTTTAGAGTTAAAAAGAGTTTATTAGAGAAGGGGTAATGCTTCATAGACAGAGTGTGGTCTCCAATCAGAGGTAGAAAGTGAGAGAGCCTAAGAGAGACTCAGAAGGACAGAAATAAGAGAGAGAGAGAGAGAGAGAGAGAGAGAGAGAGAGAGAGAGGTGGAGACAGTGAGAGGGACAGAGAAAAATACACTGAGAGGGACCCCAAATGTTCAGAGAATTCAGTTTATATATCATTCTTAGTTTTTATGAATTACAGTTTAAAGACTTTGTTTATTCATTTTCCTTTGATGATAGAGGCATACAGTATGAAAGAATAAGAGTATGTAGTGTGAAAAAGTAAGAATATGTAGTGTGAAAGGCCTGCTGGCAAGGGAATAAAATCTCTAAGGGGGAATAATGTAGGGAGGAGACAAGAGAACTTAATGTTCAATCAAGCAATATTCAGAGTCTGCACTATACTGATCAGCCCTACAGCCAGACCACGAGGAAAACTGCAGAACAAAGGAAGATTTCTATTAGGATTGTTGCAGCTTCTTAACTGGACTGCAGAGCTCTTCAAGAGATATTTTGGTTCATGGATAGCTGTCCATTTTTTTTTGTTGTTTTTTCTTAGCAGGATCAAGGTCTCCTACACTGCCATCTTGTTGACATCACTCCTGCACCCTAATTTTCTTTTTATATTCTTTTCTTTCTCCACTTAATGGAGACTTACTTATAACCCTTGCATTGAATTTCATTTCTTTGTCCTCCATATATATGATACATATACCTATTTTTATTTCCACTTCTTTGTACATTTTTCCATAACATTCATGCTCAAGTTTTATTTTGCTATCAACTTTATCTTTCCCTTCTTGAGTTTTTGAAGGATATTTAGGTGTCACTGGAAAGAGCAAAGTTTTTCCAGCAGCTAAGACTTCTAATAAGCTCATCCTTTAGAAAGTTTTGACATTTGTGAAGTGGAAGAGAACAGGCTCCAAGCAAATAGATCCAATAATTTTTTAACAATATTGTAGTTACTTTTCCTTGAAAATACATCCACTGGTGATTGAATGAATGTTTCCATTAACAATCTTAATAAAAATAATTTTTGCTTATGAAAGGGAGCATTTTATAGTTAAAGTACTTCTTATATGTGTCTATTCTTTAATGGAAAAACATTCATTTCAAATGCTCCAAAAATTTGCCTTTGGATATTGCATATAAAATAGTATTTCTCAAAATATGGGCTCTGCAGCATGTATCAGAATACTATTTGTGTTTATTAAATATGCATATTCCTTGGTTCCACTCTATGTCTACTTATTCTGATTTTCTGAGAGTGACATCCAGGAATCTGCATTTAGAATAAGCTTTGAAGTTGATTTCAATGCACAGGATGATAACTCCTGTAGACCTTCCTACTCTCTGACTATATCTCTGCTCCTATAGCAACTTTCTCCACATAGCTGGAGCTATTTGACCTCATATCTATGCTCGATCCCATATCTGACTCTGGGACTAATCTTGTTCTCACTCTTGGGGAATTTAAAGAGCTCTCATTCCATATTCAAGTGACAAAGTATGAAGACACCTTGCTCTGATCTTGAATAATTACATAAGTGACTCATGGTAGAGGCTTTATTCCCTGGTTCAATGGAAACCTTGCTTGCTGCTGCAGCAGAGCATAAAATCTCTGTGGTGTTTTATTTAAAATCAACCAGCTTTGGGAAGACAAAGGTAAAACCAAATTTGGAAATTTCATTATTCATTTGTTGTCATATACAAAGCAAAATCATAAAAGCATGAAGAAGTAAGAGTAAGAGATTGATCCCTTTTCTTCATAAGGAGAAGACAGTAACACACAATGAGGA
>NW_011889143.1:294742-316836 GCF_000151845.1 Pteropus vampyrus
ATCCACTGGTGATTGAATGAATGTTTCCATTAACAATCTTAATAAAAATAATTTTTGCTTATGAAAGGGAGCATTTTATAGTTAAAGTACTTCTTATATGTGTCTATTCTTTAATGGAAAAACATTCATTTCAAATGCTCCAAAAATTTGCCTTTGGATATTGCATATAAAATAGTATTTCTCAAAATATGGGCTCTGCAGCATGTATCAGAATACTATTTGTGTTTATTAAATATGCATATTCCTTGGTTCCACTCTATGTCTACTTATTCTGATTTTCTGAGAGTGACATCCAGGAATCTGCATTTAGAATAAGCTTTGAAGTTGATTTCAATGCACAGGATGATAACTCCTGTAGACCTTCCTACTCTCTGACTATATCTCTGCTCCTATAGCAACTTTCTCCACATAGCTGGAGCTATTTGACCTCATATCTATGCTCGATCCCATATCTGACTCTGGGACTAATCTTGTTCTCACTCTTGGGGAATTTAAAGAGCTCTCATTCCATATTCAAGTGACAAAGTATGAAGACACCTTGCTCTGATCTTGAATAATTACATAAGTGACTCATGGTAGAGGCTTTATTCCCTGGTTCAATGGAAACCTTGCTTGCTGCTGCAGCAGAGCATAAAATCTCTGTGGTGTTTTATTTAAAATCAACCAGCTTTGGGAAGACAAAGGTAAAACCAAATTTGGAAATTTCATTATTCATTTGTTGTCATATACAAAGCAAAATCATAAAAGCATGAAGAAGTAAGAGTAAGAGATTGATCCCTTTTCTTCATAAGGAGAAGACAGTAACACACAATGAGGAAATTGGACTAAGTTGCTCCTGACAAGCTAGCAGTGCTCTGGAAACCCAGAGAAATAGAGACCTCAATTATGCCAACATCAGCTCTTCCTTAGTCATCAAAGCAGAAGTTACTAATGAAAGAATGGAGGGAGAATACTTTTATTATGATTCCTGTTCTTTAGTGACATTATCATCTAGAAAACTCTAGCCTCACTCTTCAAAGTGGGGTCCACAGACCAACAGCATGGAAACCACTGGACAGCTTGTTAGATATGTGGGATCTCAAGCCCTGCTCCAGACCTTCTGAACCAGAATTTAATTTTAGCAAGATCCCCAGGGGATTTACACAGTCATTAAATTTGAGGAACAGAGCTCTAGAAAACTGCCTGCTCTAGAAAAGTCAGGATTTCCAAAACGTATTCCATAGTCTGTAGAAGGTCTTTAAGGTAGAGGACTGAGGTTTCAGAACTTTACTACTGACACAGAAGTCTCTCCACCTGGATTGTGAGACAGACTAGTAAAATGGCAATGATTGTGAATCTCACTGAAGAGTTGCACTGCAGTTTTGAAAAAGCAATTCAAATTGGCTCAAGACCAGACTCTGTCATTTATTGGCCCTGTGATTTTCAGAAGGTAACTTAACCTCTATGAACCTCAGTTTCTTTACCTACAAAATAAGACTTTTATATAGAATGAAAAATGAGATAACATACATGTTAATGCATTGTAAATTCTTATATAATTTTTATTATGTTTCTCAAAACTATTTTCCTGATCTGAACTTTTCTCTCAAGCTCAAATCTTAAATTTACGTTGCAATGATAAACAATGGGAGTCGATTTATAGGGTTGGGAAAGAAAACCAATCAAGTTGTCAAGCCAGGGAGGAATTGAGAAGCAATTCAGATTAACACACTAGGATCAGAAAGAACTGGAGAAAAAGGATGGGAACATAGGAGTTAGGAGTCTTATTTTCATAGGAGAGTAAACAAAAGCTGTTAAATCAAAATTAAGAAGAGAAAAAGTAATCACACTCAAAAGAGACATGGAGTATGTCACCATAGAGTTCAATAAATAGTTGATTTACAATAAATTGAATGTATGGATACATATATGAGAGAGTACCACTCTTACATCTGATAGATTTCAATGAGGTTAAATCAGAGATACAAATCACTAAATATGTGATTGGAAAGTCTTATTACACTTACATCTTTCATAAGTTTACTTAACTATAAGCCTGGTTAACAGGTTAAATCTAAGGGTCATAAATGTTATCTAAGCATAAGAATCACCGGCAGAGCTTTGAATACTACAGAAGCATTTATCATTTCAATGAAGAAAAATGGGTATAGGAGTGCAGGATCCAAAAAAGAGCAAGGGTGGGGGGAGAAGAGAGAGAGAGAGAAGGAGAGAGAGATTTTTTTTATTAGAACTGTCAGACCAATATTTGAATAAAATACATTAATATTTAAAAAGGGAATGCAAGGATGACGTTAGATTTTGTAGATGAAAAGAGAATTTTCAACAATCTGCATGCAAGCAGAAGTGAGTAAGAAGTCAAAGATGACTCAAGTAATTTCCCAGTGTAACATAATGACTATGATAGCAAGAAATTTAAAAAGCTGTACTTGATACTCATGTCATCTAAAGGCTGTACTGAAACTGACAACTACTACAATGAATTCCAGGCAATAAGGTAAGACACACAACTAACTAAATAAAAATGAGAAATGGTAAACTACAAATTGTGATGTTTACTCCACAAATCTCTATTTATTTGAAATGTGACTTCATAGGTATTTATATTTTTTCTCAAATAGTTAAGCAATCACTCTCATCTTATTCTATGATTTCAAATATTGGCACTAGAATCTTCCATCATTTTCTTTAACAATAAAAATTGAATTCATACCAAGACCATGAGTTAACTTCTGTCTCTCTAGGGGTTCTTATTTCTTTGGAAATAGCAAACGTTCCAAGGACCAGAAGTTTCTAGAGAGGAACAAGATTGATAGATACATGTGGTCAGCTGCTTAAAGAGATTTTTTAAAAACTATATTTATGTACCTGTTATCATGCACTCCCAGGATTAGGGAATTGCAATTGTTTTATGATGGGTATAAACCATTTCTGACATATTTATGTGACTGAGCTATCACAAAGAAGAAGGTGTTTAAAATGTGAACTCATATTCTCTACTTGAATCCTGACAGTCACTTCAAGTCATCACTGTTCTCAGACTAACATGAGAATTTATAAAAGATAGTATCAAACTACTTAACTTCTTCCTAGATAAAACTGGAGAACCTTCAGAATAAATTACATAAATGACTACAACTCTTGAATAATAATCTATTCGTTGAATAAGGAAAAAAATCATTCGGACCTTGTTTTAAAAAGCTAGAGAACTATATTGCATTATTTAGTTCTAGTGAGTCCTCTTGTCCGTATAATTTATCCATCACAGCATGAAATGAAATATGATCTAAAGTTTATAACATGGCATAAATTAGTATGAGATATCAGCATAAATGATAAAATCAAGGATAAGAGGCACCAATACTATCTACCACAGGTTATCTAAATCTTTTTATGTAAGTCTATTCCAGACATGTAAGACTCTTCTTATTAGTTCCAGAACAAATCAGGCTCCCTTTGGAATGCTTAGAACTAATTTTATGACCATGGCCTCTCCAAATCCCAAGGATTGGCCCAGGTTTTAAGATTCACGGACATTGACTCCTTTGGCCTAATAATACAAAGACAGAATCTACAGAGGTAAACATGATCACAGATTCAGCAAAGCATCAGACAAAACCTTTCATAAGATCCTTGAGGGAAAGATGAAAACATATTAACTAAGAGTTAGGACAATTAAGTAGAACAGTACCTGTATGAAAATGTGTACTTAAGGTGTGAAGTTTATCCACAGGTATCAATCTGGAGAAAAGTCTACAGTGCCATGATGCAAGGCTCTGTTGGAAAACTTTTCTTATCAATTGTTTTCTTATTTAGCTGAATGAAAACCTAGAAGACATTTAACAAATCAGTGGATGATTTGAAAGTAGAAAAATATTGACTACCAGAAATTTTAAAAATAACAAAATGGAACAACAGACTAAATCTAATATAATGTCTAATATGGTGGGGCCTGGTATATCAGATATGATGAGGCCAGCCTGGTACTTGGAATTAAAAACCTCAACTTTATAGCTGAAGGGGTGAAGGAAAAATTAAACAGTAGCAACATCTACTGAAAAAAAAACTCTCAAGAATTATGTAAACAGAAAGGTCAGTAGAATTCAACAATGTAAAACATCAATTCCCTCTCCCATAAAACAAAACAAAACCCAACAAAACCAGATGTACTAACTGAAATATAGTATCTGTCTGGTAAAAAAGAAATATGAGTATATGAGTTCCCTTTGTATATGAAAGTAGTAACAACTTATGAGAGAGAGAGAGAGAGAGAGAGAGAGAGAGAGAGAGAGAGAGAGAGAGCGCACTATGGAATGTTATAGAAGTCATAGACAGGATTCTTGTGGTTTTTCAAGTTTCATTCATAGGAAAACCTTGCAATGAGATCTGACTAGAAGAAGGCAGGGAATTATCAAGGCCAGTGCATGAACAAGACAGGGCCCAGCGCTGTCTTGCTCCAAGTAACTAAAACCCTTAACCCTGGTTCCTCCAAGTCCAACTTTAAACATTCAACCACCATCAATCTAGCTCCAAAGCCAACTTCCAAACCTTTCCCCTCAGTGCCTTAAAGGCTCTTATTCAAGAATCAAACCTTTCTTTTAGTTTAGGTTTTATTGAGCATTGAAGATGGGGAGAGACAGGGAGTTAGAACCCAGGATCCTCTGCAGAGCTTAAGTCTCAGGAGAGACCTTCAGTTGCTGGGTGACTGCAGAAGAACTGGGACCCCTTAAATATGCATTCAGCTAAAACATGGAGCACCGAATTCTCCTACATTTTCTACCCTATCTACTAAAGATACAAAATCTGGATAACCAAATAAGAGCTCTGGAACAGCAATAAAAGCGTCAGGTGCCAGAAAAATAGGACTTACATTGTAATTGACAACCTTTGAGACTCATTTAAAGTGAACATTCTGTCATTCTTTGTATTGATTGTCATGACACAAAAGAATATTGTGAAAAGAATCATTGCTTTTCAGTCAGACAGATTTATATTTGAGTCCTATTGCTAACTTTCACTAGCTGTGTTAATGTGGGCAAGTAACTTAACTTCTCTGAGCCTTAGTTTCCTCAAAACAAATGAGAAGGGTGTTAGGAAGTAATAAAATAATGTGTTATTACTTTTTGAGAAAAAGGAGTAAGAGAAGGAGATACTGCCTCTATACTCTGATATAACACATAATAAGCAGAGATTAAATGTAACAACTTCATGTTTAATAAAACTACCTTTGAACATGCATAGAATGGGAAGGGGGATGGGAAAAAAGGCAAAGGTATTAAGAGGTACACATGAATAGTTGCAGAATAGACATGGAGATCTAGAGTGTAGCATGGGGAAGATGGTTAATATTGTTGTAATAAATATGTAAGGGAGAAGAGGGATACTAGATTTAGTGGGATGATCACTTTGCAAGTTATGTGGATCTCTGATCATTAGGCTGTACAACTAAAACTGGTATATAATTTTATGCCAACTATAATTGAAAAAAATACTCATTGAATTGCACAGTGTAAACACAAGCAACTAATTGTCTATTATATTTCAACACAGCCTAGAAAAACATGTTGAAAAAAAGAATAAATTCACACAAGAACTCAGATAATTAAAACCCTCTACCTGCATCTTCAACTGCACAGCCTACGTTTTAAATCAAATGTCTCACTATGCTATTGTGTTCCCAAGATCATGTAGTTCCAAGGTGACTTTTCAGAAAAAGAATTGAAAGCAGTATCCTGTTAAATGATACTGTGCCGATCAAACACTCTTCTATCGCTAATCCCTATGGTGTTCCTTTCCAATTTCTGTGTGAAAATGCTGTTTTATTTTGTTGATATGGCTTAATAACACTTCTGTGTATGTGTTTACATAACATAAGATAACTTCAGGGTGTGTATCTGTGCATACATACACACATTTTCAGGTTACTAAATAAATCCTTCAGAGTGAATTGAACCAGATAGTCATGCACATTAATACAACATATTTTATCTCCAAAAATAAGGTCTGAATTCCATTTAGTTTGGCAGAAAAGCATTTTTTCTTTAAGTCTTTTAGATAATCCTTCCTTTGCTCAGAGAGGTCAGAAGGATGAAATGCTTCTATCTTCCTTCTATCTTATCACATTCCCCTTAAAACTCAGAACTTACAAGTCAAACCCTGTGTTAATGCCTCCCACCCACTACCCTAAAGCAAGATGCTTACTGGAGCAAATTAAATCCAGGTGACATTACAATCCTTGCCAGTTCTTGAGGTAATATGTTTCAGAGTTCTTTGGCAACTTAAAAATAACAAAGATTAAAAACTTTAGCGGCCACTTTCTTTCAATAAAATGTTTTAGACATTCGACGTTCCTCAAAGATGACTATAAAATTTCATCTACAACTGACATTTAAGAAAAATTTGTTTCTTAATGGTTTCGTAATGATGTTTGATGTTTTGAAGGTGAGGAGCTTGACATATGTATTTTTTCATCATTATCTATTCATCGAGAAAGCTGGCATTGCCTTGGATGAGCTAACGCACCTCATATTAGTATACATGTATACCAGCATACCTGCATAAGACATCCAGAATAGCACCATTAACACAAATGGAGGTAACATCAGCAATGCAAATTTATGGAAATATTGTATGATGAATTCATACAAAGCAATTCTAAAATGATTCAAATTTAGGTAGGTTTCAAATAAAATATTAGGAACTCTGTTTCCACCACAATAATCTAAGACAGACACTGTTGCAGATGGCCGTATTTTATGGCATATAATTATTTCATACTCATAAGAGGTGGTTACAGTGTTTATCACATCAGCCAAGTGGGCAGAGGTGATGCAAATTGTAGGCATCAAAGAAGAGGCATTTTGGACTCACCAAATGGCTTAGAATCAAGAATATAGTTTCAGTGAACATTTTACTGTCAAATTTAGTTATCACTAGTGTTAGCTACCTGTTCTATAAAATACACGGGTCTTTATAAAGTGACTTAGGGACATGTATTCAGGATTCTTGGTTGATAACAAGACAATCAGTATTATTTGGGGTGCAGATATCTCCATGACTTTTTAGTTAGTGGATTGTTGCAAGTATCCTCACTTAAGGCTATCCAAGAAGCATGGATATTCAGATAGTTGCTAAGTTTGCATCTACTAAGATGACTCCACTTTCCACCTATGGAGTTTAGGAGTTTCCTGATGGAAGAAAGAAGGCTTTGTCTAGTACACTATGATACTGGTTAGAAGATCTGAATGAATAAGAACAACTTAAAATCTAATCAGGGAGCAAGCTTATCCAAATTCAAAGGAGACTATGTGCATGAAGTGGTTAGATGCATGCTGATAAATAAGGATGGGAGGGGAGATAAGCGGAGGTTGGCGATTCTGAGTCATTAACCTGTCCCTCTATGGCTTATTTTTGACAATATTCAATAAAAATAATGTAAAATATACATTATAAACTTTCATAAGTTATTACATTAAATGTATTTGGTAGACATTACTTATGATCACCGGTCTTTGTATCTTCTATATTGTTACTGATTTTGTCAACTTCTATAAATCACTGAGAGAGATGCAAATCTCCAGTTAGAATTTTAACTATCTGTTAATGTGTGTAGTTCTATCAATTTTTGATTTATGAAGTTTAATGTTCCATTGTTAATTATTTACATATTTAGAAATTTTTGAATTTTTAAGAAACTATTTTATCATTATAAAATGTTTCCATCTCTTATAATACTATCATTAAGTTTAATTTGTTTGATATTAATATTCTCCAGCTTTCTTATTCTTACTGTATACATAATACATACTTTCTTTTTCTTTTACTTTCAACCTATTTGTGTCTGTAAGGTCTCTTGAGGTTCCTGTAAGCAATTCCTAGCTAGGTTTTGATTCTTTTATCTAATCTGACAGTCTTTGTCTTCTAATTGACCTGTTTGATCTATTTACATTTAATGCAATTTTTGAAATGGTTGGATTTAACTTTGATCATGGAATGTGTTTCCACTCACCTCTTTTTGTTGTTGTTGTTCCCCCATTGTTCCTTTCTTCTCATCTTTTGGTTAAATTAAATCTTTTTAACATTCCATTTTATTTCTTATGTTGACTTCTTACATATGTTTCCTTTAATTATTTTTGTAGTTGTATTAGGGCTAAGGATATGTTAGCTGAACTTACCAAAAACTGATCAATACTGTAACTTCATATTTCACACATTCTCTTTCACATTTCCTACTTTATACTTCTCAGTTTTTGTTTAATAACAGATATTTCATACTTCCCCCTTTCAAACTTTCCACTTCACCCTGCCAAGTACTCATAGAGTACTCCCACACAGACTTTAGGGGCCTCCCTTTACACATCTCCCTCCTCTCTTGTTACTTGCCCTGTAGAACCTAGCAACTTCGGCTGCCCAAAAATCTGATCTTTGTATCCTCAGCTGAGCAGGACTCTCATGCTTTCTTATACTCCATCTCACTGCACTTATTTGATTTATATTTACTCAGATAGACTTCTATTCAGCATATATATTCTGAACATCAACTTTGTCCCTAATGTTCTGGTAGGTATTAGAGCAAAGCTGGTCTAGTCATAGAGACCAAGAACATGCAGAAAGTTGCAAGATGTGATCTGAGCTATAATAAAAGTCTAAAAAAAATGCATCAGGATATAAAAGAAGTGGTGATTAAATCTTATGGTAGCTAGGAATGTGGAGTATCAAAGATTTCACAGAAGAGGTGATAATTCAACCTCAAGAGTTGAATTAAACTTTAAAGAGTGAATTAAATTCCAACAGGTGAAAGTGCAGGACATGCTTTACAGCTAAAGGAAGTAGAATCATCAAAGACAAAGACTTAAAGATGTAGATAGTCATAATGTTTTATAGGCAGTGAGACCAACTAGCAGGCTACTTCAAGGATCCAAATGGAAGATAATGAAAGCCTAAATTATCAATGTATTAATGAAGGATTTCAGAGACACTAAACCCAGTGAAATCAGCAGTAATCATGATAGATAAGGACATAAAAGAAGATGATTCTGGGGTGACTAGTTTGGGCAACTGAGCAGATTTAGTTCTATTTAATAAAATAATAAACATCTACTATTTAATAAAATGATAAACATCAACTATGACCAGTTAAAGAAATTAGGATACACCTGGAAAAAAAATGGCATAAATGATAGAGGCTCTGTTCATCCCTCTGGTGACCAAATTAAAGTTGTGACGGAAACAAGGAGCAAACAGCAAGGAAAATCACCTGGGATCTAGATGAACAAGCCATACAACTACGGAGAAATCCAAGAAAGCACCCTGCAATGCAGAAGGTAGGACAAGGCGAGGACACGGGGCTGCCAGGTCCAGGGTGGCTGAGTGAGATGGAGGCTGCGGCAGCGGCAGATGCCTCTTAAAGGGGCTACGTCTGCAAGCGGATTTTTGCGATGACGGACCTGCACACTTTGATCACCAGTGTCCATTCAGCTGCGTGCAGGGGGCATGAGGGACTTACAGGGAGATATTGGCAGACTAAGGGTTAAGGTGAAACTTGCTCTGTACAGAAGTGCTGGCGGTATCCATTGTTCCCTGTTGAGCCCTCCCCCATATCAGTGCATGGACACAGCACCACCATAGCTGTGACATCATCAAACTAGATAACAGAGGTCGCTCCGCCCAGAGGATTCCCTGAAACCCCGCCTCCCCCAACCCAGACCCCACCCAAGTCACATCCAGGTGTATCCTCAGTGACTCAGATGCGCCTTGCCGAGCAGCACCTAGACTCACACTGGTGACAGCTGGCCTCAGTATCTGATGTGGCCTTTTGAGGCAACTATAAACACAGCATCTGTGGATTGCTTGCTGAATCTTGACAGGTGGCCCGGGAGAAATAGAGGCTTGGGCTAAGTTTAGCCTGCAGCTGAACTCCTCAGAACTGTATCACTGGACACCTACTTCACAAATCCACACTAACAAGACCAGGAAACTTAGGATCTTTGCTTAGTACATAGAAACAGACATGTAAAGGCAGCCAAAATGGGAAGACAAAGTAGCAGAAACCATATGAGAGGACAGAACAGAGATCCAGATATAATGGAGTCAAATGATCTAACAGATGCAGAGTTCAAAACACTGGTTATAAAGATGCTCGATAAACTTTTGGGAAATGTAGAGAAAACCAACAAAGAGATAAAAATGGAGATGGAGGTTATAAGAGGGAACCAGCCTGAAATGGAGAACACGTTATCTGAGATGAGAAGTATATTAAATGGAATAAACAAAGTGAATAAAGAAGAGGATCACATGCCCTATCTAGAGGACAGGAAAGCCAATCAAGACACTCAATCAGAATGGCAGGAAAAAAGATGTCAAGACTATAAAGATGATGTAAGGAGGATATGGGACACTATTAAGGCTCCAAATATTTGTCTGATCGATGTAACTGAAGAAAATCAAGATTTTGAACAGATGTTTGAAGAAATAATGATGGAAAACTTCCCTAACCTGGTGAAGGAAATGGACACAAAACCCCAGGAAGCTCAGAGGATTCCAAAAATCAGGGATCCAAAGAGACCCACACCAAGACAATCATAATTAAAATGCCAAAGGTTAAATATAAATAAAACATTTTAAAAGCAGCAAGAGAAAAACAAATAATTACGTATAAGGGAACACCCATACGACTGGCAGCTGATTTCTCAAGAGAGACTATGCAGGACAGAAGGGCTTGGTAAAAAATATTCGAAAGAATGAAGACCCAGGATCTACAACCATGAATACTTTATCCAGCAAAGCTACCATTTAGAATTGAAAGACAGATAAAGAGCTTCCCAGAGGAAAATAAACTAAAGGAATTTATCACCACCAATCCAGAATTACAGGAAATGTTGGAGGGACTTCTTTAAGAAGAAAAAAACATAAATCAAAAACAGGAATAAAGAATGGTAACCACTACATTCCTATCAATAAGTACTTTAAATGGAAAAGAATTAAGTGCTCCAACCAAGGGATAGAGTGGTAAATGGATAAGAAAACAAGATCCTTACATATGAAAAGGAAAGGAATGAAAAAGATATTGCTGTGATGAACCTAGAAGGTATTTAAGTCAGACAGAGAAAGATAAACACTATATGATTTCACTTATATGTGGAATTTAGGGAATAAAAAGAACAAACTAATCAAAAACAGACTCACAAATATAGTGGACAATTTGGTGATGGACAGAGGGGAGGGGGTTTTGGAGGCTGGGAGAATGAGTTGAAGGGCTAAAGATGTACAAATTAGTAGCTGACGGATGGTCACGGGGATGGGAAGCACAGCATAAGGAATGCAATTAGCATTAATACATTGGCTAGGTGGAGAGCCAGGGGAGGGAGGGAGCAATTGGGGGGATCATTTTACTAACTATATAGATGTCTAACCAATGTACTGTATACTTGCAACTAATTAAAATGTTTAAAAAAGAGAAAGAAATTAGGATACCGCTACTATATTTTGTATGAAGTGAGTTGGAGGTGTGCAGTTTTACAAGTTAGTCACATGATGATGAAGGATTACATCTGAATCTGATGGGATGAAATTTGTTTCATTTAGAGCTCTCTATCAAAATAGCAGAGTTGGTAAATACTGTGCTGGCTTCCTCCCATGACCACATCAAAATTATAACTAAACTATAGAATAACCATCATTGAGAATTGCCAGAAGTCTAGCTGAACAGAAGTCCTATAAGGATATACAGAAGAAGCCACATCAGGATGGGTTGGAGGGCACTAATTGAAAAAGACATATGCACCCATATGTTCATTGCAGCATTATTTACAGTAGCTAAGATATGGAAGCAACTAAGTGTCCATCAGTAGATAAATGGATAAAGAAGCGGTACATATAAAAAAGAATGAAATCTTGCCATCTGCAGCAATGTAGGTGAATCTAGGGGTTATTGTGCTGAGTGAAATAAGTCAGACAGAGAAAGACAAATATCATATGATTTCCTTACATGTGGAATCTAAAAAACAAAATAAATGAAAAAATAAAACTTACATATACAGTGAATATTTTGATGGTTGCCACATGAGAGGGGGCTTAGGGGATGGGTGAATGGGGGGAAGGAATTAAGAAATACAAATTGGTAGTTACAAAATAGTCATCAGGATGTAAAGTATAGCATAAGGAAAATAGTCAGAAGTATTGTAATAACTATGTATGATATCAGATGGGTACTAGATTTATTGAGTTGATCACTTCATAAGTTATATACATATCTAATCACTATGTTGCACACCTGAAACTAATATAATATTGTATGTCAACTGCAATTGAAAAAATAAAAATTATTTATAAAAAGAAATTTGTTATCATCTAAAGATTCCAGAATTGGGATACATACAATGACTGGTGAGCTTTATGTCTTTTTGGTAGAATAGAGGATGTGCATGTTGTCCTTATGAAAGATATTTGCTTCATAATAGGTAGAATGGTAGAATTCTCACATTTCTACCTATACATGTGCATAGGTAGAAATGTGAGAATGAATCTTGAATGGCAAAAGTACTGAGCCAATCCTGGGCCTGTTATAATTCATATCCATTCCTTACCTTTCCCCTGCTGAATTCTGTACTACAAGGTGTAGAGGAGTAGCCTCTGCAGTCTGTTTTCCAATCTCCATTGATAATTGACTTCCAGCTGTGTTCAGCCAATTTGAGTCACTGACAGAAGATAGGAGGGCAGCAAGAGCAGAGAAACCAGAGTATATATTTCTCTCATTTTGCCTCAAATAGCATCTTAAGTAGCAATTGCCTCTCCTCTGTGGCTTTAGCTCCCCCTGTAATTCTAGTTTTAGCCAGGTACCTTCATCTTCTGGGCTTTGATAATCCTGCCTCTTCCCTTTGTCCTCCAGCCTAGGGTTGTCATGGTCTCTGACATTGCTAATCTTGAGTGACCTCACTGTCCACTCTGACCTTTCATTTCTTCCATTACCTGTGTAAAGAATCCTAGCATCGAAGTCTTTGTTATAAATATTCATATGTTTTCTGTTTCTCTGGGTTAGAATCATACCAACACAAATGATGAATAATGTAAAATGCTACAGAGCGATTAGAGAAGAAAACAATAAAAAAACAATGGATTTTACAATGAGATCTTGGGTCACCTTTGGAAAAGCAATTTAAAGGGAAAGCCAGATTGCTCGGAGATGAGAAATTGATAGGTGAGAAACTTAAAGTAGCAAATACAAGCAGCTCTTCTAGGAAGTTTAGCAATAAAGAGTTGTAGTAACCTGACAGGTAGAAAAACTCACAGTAATATTTTATACTGTGTTGTGTTATGTTATGTTATGTTATGTTATGTTATGTTATGTTATGTTATGTTATGTTATGTTACATTATGTTATGTTATGTTATGTTTTATGTTATTTAGAAAGTCGGTGAGATATTTAGGACATTAAATTACTCATTCAGGATTGTCTGGTCTCTGAGAATCACAGATTCACTGGGCTCAAAACAGCCATGTATGATCATTTGCTCCAGTGCATTACTCTCAGACAGAACCAGCCTTATAGCATCTCTAAGGAAAACCCAGGTTCTAAAAATTCCCCAGGATTTGTGTCAAAGTAGAATATGCCTGTCAAGAAAGCAGTACAGTTTCAGGATATATTCATAGAAACATATATTTTACATCAAGAGAGGTTATAATAAGAATATAATATTCTGTATATGGAGGTACTATTTATGATGGTGTGTTCCATTCTGAGCAGCCTATTTCTTTAAAAAGATATTAATACAGTTGAGAGTTTTTTAAGGAGTGCAAACCAGATGCCTCACCAGATGAATGAGAGTTAAGGGTAACTAAATGGAGGGGTTTTGACTGAAGCGAGTGAAGATTTAAGGCGCTCAACAGAGAAAGGACAGGAGATGTCATTACATGTTGAAGATTTGTTACATGGAAAAGATATAGGGAATTAATGTGTGACAAGTACCTACTAGGCACAATGTTTGCTAAGCATTTTAATTCTCACAGAAACTCCTTGAGATAATAACTATCTCTGCTATACAGATGAGGACATTTAAAATTCAGGGTGATTGGGAAACTTATGAATATCTCGCAGCTGTTAAGGAGAACAGATATAAACTCAGAAGAACACATACTCCTTGTACTATAGCAGAATACCAATTAAACGGAAGAGTTAAACTTACAGAGAATGAGTTGAGCTGGCGTCAAACAGAAACTCAAGATCATTCCTTTTCAGCTAACTCCTTTCTCAGTCCAACTGCAGTAAAAAAGTATCTAAGAAAACAATTGGGCGAAACCTCATTCCACCCTCAAAGGGGAGAAACTTGTAGTGGGAGAAGTAAAGATCATGGTTAGAAAATCAATTGGACTAGGACAAAAGGTTTCTTGTATTCCTGTTTTTTTTTTTTTCAATTGCTTTGCATTCCTCCCACCTATGGGACTGGCTGGTGTAGCACAAACCTCCTTGCCACTGCTCCATCCTATTCCAAAAAGCAAGGAAACAAGAACAGCCTTTGCCCTTGAGCAAAATGAGTCCTTATGACTCAGTTTCATCCAGCCACCAAAGCCTAGCTGCATCCTTTCTTTCAAGCCCATACTCCCACTCTACACCTTCCTTTTTCCCTTTACTATGTTATACTAACACCTGCTTATCAGAGTTGACTGCTCTTAGGTCATGCCACCTTAGGTATTTGTATTCTGATTTCTGAATTTATATTTCATTAGTTATATAAGCCAAATTATACTCCTTTTTTTTTCTAAGTCAATGGGTGAATTTTAACAATGGCCTTCTACAGAAAATATTTCTACCTATAGTACCTTGCCCACAGTGAGCTATTAGGAAACATATCTTGAATTGATATGAATTAACCAAATGCTTGAAATTCCAAGCACACTGTCAAGATGCAGGGTCAGATGAACTCTGGACTGGTATCCTATCTCAATGTTTAACAACACTCCTTGTCAGAAAATTCTTCCTAGTATTTTGCCTAAATCCCTCATGATGCAATTTATACTCCATTCTCCTTGTTCTGTCCTAAGAGAAGATTGAGACCAGCTGGTGAGCATTCTCTGTGTAATAGCTCTTTATACACTTAAAAACCATTATTAAATTCCCTCTTGGTCTTCTATTTTCCAAGCTGAACAATCTCTGTTCTATTAACCTTTCTCCATAGCCCTTATTTTTCAATGATTTAATCATCTTGGTAACAGTCCTCTGAACCCTCTCCATGTTCCACAAATCTTTTCATCCATGGAGATCCAAAGTGGTTAAATTTTTACAAAGGATCAAAAAAATTCTAAATGTCAGGATAAAATTTTTTTCAAAATCTTAGGTCATACAGATACTTGTTATTTGGGAATTTTCCAGCATTTAGCTATTCATGAACAACTCTAAGCTATTTGCTACTTTACTTAGTAAAGTTTAAAATCATTGGCCCTGCAAAGCTTCTTGTGTGTAGGATCCCAGGCAGTGAGTGAATCTGACCTCATAGTGTCCACAGCTCAGCTAGGCTAGGTTGTTCCTCACTTATTTCTGTATTTGCAGTAACTCCTTACGGTGTCAAAAATTTTTGGTAGAAAATTCCCATTAAAATTTATGCTATAATAATATTAATAAAATTTATGATTTGAGAATATTGAGCTTTGACTTAGATATCTAGTATTCATCTGATAATATAAGAATATGGCAAATTCATGGCTTCTTTTGTGATATTAATTTATTCAGTCCTTGTGTTATTAATTTATTTAGTTCTTCAGTAAATTCATCCAGAGTCTGATTTCTTATCATCACCCTCTTTGCCACCATTTTGATCTAAGCCATATCACCTGTCACCGGGATTATTACAATTGCCATCCACCCATCTCCCTGCCTCCACTCTTTCACTTCAGAAGTAGCTTCTCGACAGAGCAGCCAGAGTGCTCTTATTAAAATGTAAGTCAGATCATCGCATTCATCTGTTCAAACCTCGCCCCAAATGCCCCATTTTTCTTAGAGTATACCCAACAACAAGGACAACAATATCCTATTTATCTGTCCTTCTACCACCTTTGTCCTCATATCTTACTACCTAAATTTCTTCTTCCCTTGCTCCACTACAGCCACACCGACCTCCTTGCAGTTGCTCAAACCTGCTAGACACACCCAGCCTCAGAGCTTTTGCTTTTTCTCCCTCTACTTGGAATACTCTTCTTCAGGTTACCTATGCAGTTTATGTCCTCTTATCATTTAAGTCCTTATTCAAATGACACTTTTTCAGTGATGATGCCTTAATCACTCTATTTAAGACTGTAGACTATCACCAGCAATTCCAATGCCTCTTATTCCGTTCTATGCTTTATGCACACCACTTATCACTATATAATAATATTGCATAAGCCACTTTTCATGTTTATTGTCCATTTTCCCTCCATTAGAATTGAAGCTCTGTTGTTGTATCACTAATGTCTAAAATGGTAGCTGGTACTTGTTACATTTTTTCAAATGAATGAATTAGTGACAGAATATTTATATTTACCAACTGCTGGACAATGACTAATACACACACATACACACACTTTTTTTTACACTAAGAGGTGATATAAATTTACAGTATAAATTTCATTGTAAAATATTCATTGCACATTTACTACATAAAACTGTATGCTAGCTGTTTTGCAGGTATTGAAGAGTCTGAGACCTGTGTTCTAGGAATTTAGATATACAAAATATCGTACAGAAAACAAATCCATAATGGCATATGACAGGCTTAAGGATTGCTTAGGGGACACTCATAATTTTCTGAATTTGATGCCACAATGGATAAATTTATTTATCAAACATTTGGCCTGACAAATAGAAAATACTTAACTTGATGACCCATCCACAAGATTCTAAAATATATTGTTGTACTGCTTTTCCTATAAATAGGAACAATTTTTATCTGTGACAGGGTATCAGTGTATCTTTTTCAATGCAACTTCACTGTTCGTGGATCTTATCTTTCCTTTCATTTGTTATCACTAATTTGATGGGTTAAAATGGTACTCCAATTATTCTCCTCTCCTTTTCTTTTTTTATTTGCAAAGATGGAATTTCTCTATATGTTTGGTCATTATTTGTATTTTCTCCTATGTGCAATTCTAAGAGACTTAAACCATACTACTACACCGTGGAATCTCTTTCCTAATATAAACAAGACTTGAGGGCATTTTTTCTAAGTTCCTGTATATCCTAAGAAATCTGGTCTAAAAATCATATGTCAGTTGTACAGACATGCCAACCTCAAAATTAACAAGTCATGGCTATTTTCCTTTTTAATGATTCAACTCACACTAGTTCTTTTCTCACATTTACAATGTCAGTGCAAATCAACATTTCTTGACCGAGGGGATGGTCAATAGCAAACCAACTAGCCACCCCCCTTTAGAACACTGCAAACATAACCTCTGCAGCACTTCTAACTTCTGCTGACGTGGAAAGCAACATTTATGTTAGGATTCTGGAGTTATATGCCTTTGGCATCAAAGGTCAACAATCATCAAATAATTAAGGTTGAACAGCATATCAAATCACCTCTTCTAAAGGTGTGAACAGTAATGAAATCATGCTAGGATGAACCAGATTGCTGGTAATTAATGCCCAACTATTTTTAAACAAGGAAATCTTTGCCATATAAGTGTGTTCCTAAAGTAATTCAAATAAAAAATAAAAAAATATATTTAAGACTAAATCATTTAGGTTGTTTTCAATGTGCCTGATTTTTAAGTATAACTCTACTAAAATACCTCTGCATTTTGAATAAACATTTTTTATTAATCATGATGTAATCAACATTCAAATTATCTCCTTGCACTAACTTTATCTATGGTTACATGTAGATGGTGATCTAGATGAAGAATAGGGATTTGACTTTCTAGCCACTACCACTGAGCTAATACTAGAACCTCGATCTGCTGAGGCTGAGTCCATTTTGTTAGCCAACACCTGTTAATGCAAGGCAGGAAATGGTCAGGGACACATGAGTGGTGCGTGTTTGTGTATCAGCTTGCCTTAGCTCCTTGAAGGCCACATATTTGCCACTTTTATCTCCCCGCATCCCGCCATCACTCAGCAAATGTGTATAGTGAATGAATAATTGTATGCCCATAAAACGAAATTCCATCTCACAAACTTAGAATTTGCCTTCGTTTTTTCCCTTCGAACTAAAGTTATATGTTCTTTTGTCCCAGCATCCATCTTTAAAAGGCATATTGTAACACACAACATATTTGCCACTACCAATTCAATGACTGCTTTATTTTTCTGTCGATCTGACATAATCTTAAATATTATTAGGAGGTTCAATCCTACTCGCTCATCTCTCCTCATGTATAGGCTCCAGGTGTTCCACCAACAGGGATCAAGACTTTCTTCCCCGGTGTTACCCCATGACATGGTTACTACCCAAACTTGCTTACACCATGCTTCTCCTTTTGCCTAAAACAACCTCTGATAAAATAGTATTTCCCTCTGCCTCTCTGTGCCTTCCAAGGTATTAATACATAATCATAGTAACTGAGTTTGCTACTAAAGATACCCAGAAAATGCATATTTTGGCAAAAGCTTTTGAAAATATGGCAATGTTTATCATACTCCACCCCCTCTTGTTTCACTGAAAGGGCTATCTACTAATGATGCTCATAGGTCATACAGGGCAGCAAGGGCAGCATCACTTTGGGATGCCATAGGGAGGGGAGTTAGGAAGGAGGGTCTTTGCAGCTCTTTGAAAAAATAACTGGGTGCAGCACAGCTACTGCCTCTACTATAGAATAATCCCCTCATTTCATTTTACCTAGGATCGAACTAAGTACCTAACACTAATTGTATTTGTTTTCTAATCATTGTCCTTCCGGTATTCTGATTTAAGCCTACAGTTGTGATACAGCATAGTATTCTACATTAGTTAGTAATCTACCTATGATTTCCTTCCGCAGAAATTGGGATCTCTGTCCATTCCACCTGGGAATAGAATTCCAGGCTCTTCGCTATTCAAAGCAGGTGTTCAGTGTTTGCCTGTGCTCATCAGGGGGAATTAGAATGCCAGAATAGGCTTTCCCAAATAATTCACTTTCCTATTATGCTTGGGTGCAGGAGCCCTGTCAGAGACAACATAGCCTGGGAAAGGAAGATCCACCAGCAGAAACACACAGGAATTTTATCAATATCCCCAAACTTCTAAAGCAAAAGGAGCTATTTCAGGCCTGAAGGAGTCAAACTGAATAATGCAAATAAAGTCATAGTGTAGGGGACTAGGGCTGAGAGAGTAATGGATGTCAATGAAAGAAATTTCTATCCCAAATAAGTTTTTTTTTTTTTTTGGAAGCATTTAACGAAATATACTCTTTGCAATATAGACTTTTGTGGGACTTGAGAACAGAATGTGGATCAGGGCACAGAAACATTGTACTCACTCCTTGTGGCTAAAATTTTGCTGTGGGAATGGTGTCCCATGACATGTAATTAGGGCCTGGATTCTGAATATGCAACACAACACACTTTCTTAGAAGTTGTTTACATGGTCCGCAGGTAAGGTTTTGGTTGTGTGTGTGTGTGTGTGTGTGTGTGTGTGTGTGTGTGTGTGTGTGTGTGTCAGAGACAGACAGACAGCTGGAGAGACAGAAAAACACACAGAGAGAAGACTGGGCTGACTTATTTTTTACTTTATTTTCTGAACCCTCAGAAAGTTTATTCAAGAGTGGAACTAAGTACCTTTATCGATGATTTAATTATTCTAGAAAAGAAGTAGAGAAACTGGATGGCATATCAAACATAGAAATTATTTATTCAGAACTGAGAAAATAGATATAAAACTGTGGGCAAACATGCCATTTAGTCTCCTTCCCATTAAATTTATGATTTAAGGACATATGGAGCAGAGCAAACATTTAGACCTTTTAAATAGTTGAGGAATCTCAGGGGTTGAGTGTGATTAGGCCTGTACAGACATGTTAAATTATTTTTTTAAAAAGGATGTAAAAACATATAGTTATAATTAGAGATATATCACACTATGTATATGACAAGAGTCTGCAGAAGTCAGGAAAATACAAAAAAAAGCTAATAGAGTTTGAGGTAAGATCCAAAGGTATACATCTTTTTTTCTTTTCTCAAATGTCCAAATTCTGTAATACACACTGGAAATATAAAAAATACTAAATATAAAAGGAGAAAAAAAAAGAAAGTTGAGTGAGCAGTTAAGGCAAGTGGCATGAGGGGGAAAAATGGTACCCAGAGATTAGGTCAACTGGCAGCTTTCTAGTCTCCATGTCCCCATAAAACATATTGTGGAAATTCAGGCACTCTAGGTGTTTTACCCATCTCCTCAAGTCCCCTTACTTCCTATGGACACACCTAGCTCAGCCTGCAGCTGTACTTCTTTAAGAGGAAGAGAGGCAATATATAGGGGAGGACTGGATTCCATATGCCTGGTTAAACTTCTTTCCTAACATCTACATTATTTTTAAATAGCCCTTCCATAGTATCTGAGAAAATTTGAGTAGTTTGGCTCTACAATAAATGGCTATTAGTTTAGCAATATATGTCAAGAGCCTAACAACAGGTCTTTCTGGTATACCATAATGTATGCAGCAAATAAATGTACCTGTCTTTGTTTAGAAGAAAGGTTAAGAGCTTGTTTTTAAAATTGATGATTTCTCCAGGGCAACAATCCTTTTTATTAGTCTCAATATTTTTCTTTTGTTTTGCCTTTGAACCCTGTTGTGCAGTAGGTAAACAGCCCTACATATTTTCCCCTTAAACTAATGAATAGAAATTTCTAACTTATTGAAATTGCCCTAATCCTTAAACCCCACATCCTTTTATCCAAAGGAGAAAGATGATCTCTGTTCCTGGAGTCAGGGACGTGATTTGACTCAAAGGAGGGCAATAACTAAACTTTTTGTTTTCTTTCTCTCGTTATGGTGAAGGATAACTGAGTACAAAGGTACATCCCATAGTACAAGCAGTGACACAGCTGCAGCTGATCCAATGGATTAAAAAAGATCTAGCTGGTTTGGAAAAATAATAAAATTAGAGCTGCACATTAAGTTTGAGAACTAAATCAATCTTTTGATTACTGGATTCAAGTTAAAGGGCATGAAGAAAAGTTTTATAATCTTCTCGGCATGGTTGGCTGTTTTTAGTTAGGCATGCTGACTCCAGCATAATGTCACACTTCCTTTTATTAAAATGTCAAATTCTATTCAGGTGGAAACTTTCTTAAACGTCAAAGAAGGTTTATACTGAACACACCTGGCTGACTCTTGGGTTTATATCAATTACATGAAATTTTGGCAGGTTGGATCACACTTTCTCTGAAAAAGTAGAAACATGGTTCACCTTTATATTCTCCTATAATGTACCTATGTGACATGAAAACACCACTTGTTCTGACTAGAACTCTACTTAATGTTAAGACTTTTGTTTAAAATAAGGTGAGCAGTGAACACTGAGTAAGTGAATATAAACCATACATTATATTATGCAAGGGCTTAGAGTTGTGTTTGCAAAATATCCAACCGATGGTGATGGCCAACATTGAAGAATGAGTTAGTTTGTGTTTGCTTGTTTATTTTTATAAGATAAAAGAATTCCAGAGAAGAACCTACAACTTTCTTAGAAACTGAATCCAAATTTTAAGAAATGTGAACCTTTGTTACTTCCAGATTCACATCTTAATCAGACACCAGTATATTAAATAAGAACAAATATACATCCCTTCAATCAGAAGCAACAAGGACACAGGAAGCTGGTTCCCAGGAATCTTATCTACCAGTTTTTCAGAAAAGAAATTAAGAACAAGTAATTAATCTTTTAGAAGATAATCTAAATCAGACTATACCTCTGAATCTCTAATAATTCTCCTTATAATTATATATAATTATTGGAATTATTCAGGGATCAACAACTATACCATGCATTATAAGTTTCACTGAAAAATAAATATCATTCAGGTGTTCTTATTCATCTCTTCTTTTGTCATCTATAGTAAATTTATAATTTTATTCATAGCATTTTAAATTCACTTTTATTTAATAATAGTTACTTGAGATATAATTCACACATAGTAAAATTCACCTTTTTA